>NC_091300.1:9778666-9808666 GCF_038502225.1 Cherax quadricarinatus | reverse complement strand
CAGGATCCATACATAGCTTTAAGGAGAGGTATGATAAAGCTCACGGTTCAGAGATAGTGACCTAGTAGCGATCAGTGAAGAGGCGGGGCCTGGAGCTCGGACTCGACCCCCGCAACCTCAACTAGGTGAGTACAACTAGGTGAGTACAAACACACACACACACACACACACACAGACACACACACGCACACACACACACAGTAAGCCTACCGAAGAAAACGAATTACCTGGACCTGGAGTTTACCTGGAGAGAGTTCCGGGGGTCAACGCCCCCGCGGCCCGGTCTGAGACCAGGCCTCCTGGTGGATCAGAGCCTGATCAACCAGGCTGTTGCTGCTGGCTGCACGCAAACCAACATACGAGCCACAGCCCGGCTGATCCGGAACTGACTTTAGGTGCTTGTCCAGTGCCAGCTTGAAGACTGCCAGGGGTCTGTTGGTAATCCCCCTTATGTGTGCTGGGAGGCAGTTGAACAGTCTCGGGCCCCTGACACTTATTGTATGGTCTCTTAACGTGCTAGTGACACCCCTGCTTTTCATTGGGGGGATGGTGCATCGTCTGCCAAGTCTTTTGCTTTCGTAGTGAGTGATTTTCGTGTGCAAGTTCGGTACTAGTCCCTCTAGGATTTTCCAGGTGTATATAATCATGTATCTCTCCCTCCTGCGTTCCAGGGAATACAGGTTTAGGAACCTTAAGCGCTCCCAATAATTGAGGTGTTTTATCTCCGTTATGCGCGCCGTGAAAGTTCTCTGTACATTTTCTAGGTCGGCAATTTCACCTGTCTTGAAAGGTGCTGTTAGTGTGCAGCAATATTCCAGCCTAGATAGAACAAGTGACCTGAAGAGTGTCATCATGGGCTTGGCCTCCCTAGTTTTGAAGGTTCTCATTATCCATCCTGTCATTTTTCTAGCAGATGCGATTGATACAATGTTATGGTCCTTGAAGGTGAGATCCTCCGACATGATCACTCCCAGGTCTTTGACGTTGGTGTTTCGCTCTATTTTGTGGCCAGAATTTGTTTTGTACTCTGATGAAGATTTAATTTCCTCATGTTTACCATATCTGAGTAATTGAAATTTCTCATCGTTGAACTTCATATTGTTTTCTGCAGCCCACTGAAAGATTTGGTTGATGTCTGCCTGGAGCTTTGCAGTGTCTGCAATGGAAGACACTGTCATGCAGATTCGGGTGTCATCTGCAAAGGAAGACACGGTGCTGTGGCTGACATCCTTGTCTATGTCGGATATAAGGATGAGGAACAAGATGGGAGCGAGTACTGTGCCTTGTGGAACAGAGCTTTTCACCGTAGCTGCCTCGGACTTTACTCTGTTGACGACTACTCTCTGTTCTGTTAGTGAGGAAATTATAGATCCATCGACCGACTTTTCCTGTTATTCCTTTAGCACGCATTTTGTGCGCTATTACGCCATGGTCACACTTGTCGAAGGCTTTTGCAAAGTCTGTATATATTACATCTGCATTCTTTTTGTCTTCTAGTGCATTTAGGACCTTGTCGTAGTGGTCCAATAGTTGAGACAGACAGGAGCGACCTGTTCTAAACCCATGTTGCCCTGGGTTGTGTAACTGATGGGTTTCTAGATGCGTGGTGATCTTGCTTCTTAGGACCCTTTCAAAGATTTTTATGATATGGGATGTTAGTGCTATTGGTCTGTAGTTCTTTGCTGTTGCTTTACTGCCCCCTTTGTGGAGTGGGGCTATGTCTGTTGTTTTTAGTAACTGTGGGACGACCCCCGTGTCCATGCTCCCTCTCCATAGGATGGAAAAGGCTCGTGATAGGGGCTTCTTGCAGTTCTTGATGAACACAGAGTTCCATGAGTCTGGCCCTGGGGCAGAGTGCATGGGCATGTCATTTATCGCCTGTTCGAAGTCATTTGGCGTCAGGATAACATCGGATAGGCTTGTGTTAATCAAATTTTGTGGCTCTCTCATAAAAAATTCATTTTGATCTTCGACTCTCAGTCTGGTTAGCGGCTTGCTAAAAACTGAGTCATATTGGGACTTGAGTAGCTCACTCATTTCCTTGCTGTCATCTGTGTAGGACCCATCTTGTTTAAGTAGGGGCCCAATACTGGACGTTGTTCTCGATTTTGATTTGGCATAGGAGAATAAATACTTTGGGTTTCTTTCGATTTCATTTATGGCTTTTAGTTCTTCCCGCGATTCCTGACTCCTAAAGGATTCTTTTAGCTTAAGTTCGATGCTTGCTATTTCTCTGACCAGTGTCTCCCTACGCATTTCAGATATATTGACCTCTTTTAGCCGCTCTGTTATTCTTTTCCGTCGCCTGTAAAGGGAGCGCCTGTCTCTTTCTGTTTTACATCTACTCCTTTTTGTTAGAGGAATAAGCCTTGTGCATACATCGAGTGCCACCGAGTTAATCTGTTCTAGGCATAAGTTGGGGTCTGTGTTGCTTAGTATATCTTCCCAGCTTATATCGGTTAGGACTTGGTTTACTTGGTCCCACTTTATGTTTTTGTTATTGAAGTTGAATTTGGTGAATGCTCCCTCGTGACTAATCTCATTATGTCGGTCTGGGGCTCCGCGCATACATGACTGAACCTCAATTATGTTGTGATCTGAGTATATTGTTTTTGATATGGTGATATTTCTTATCAGATCATCATTGTTAGTGAAGATGAGGTCTAGTGTATTCTCCAGTCTAGTAGGCTCTATTATTTGCTGGTTTAAATTGAATTTTGTGCAGAGATTTAAAAGCTCGCGTGAGTGTGAGTTTTCATCAGAGCTGCCTCCTGGTGTTATTACTGCAACAATATTATTTGCTATATTCCTCCATTTTAGGTGCCTTAAGTTGAAATCCCCCAGGAGCAAGATGTTGGGTGCAGGAGCTGGAAGGTTTTCCAGACAGTGGTCAATTTTTAACAGCTGTTCCTGGAATTGCTGGGATGTTGCATCCGGAGGCTTGTAGACTATCATAATGACTAGGTTTTGGTTCTCGACCTTTACTGCTAAAACTTCCACTACATCATTTGAGGCATTTAGCAGTTCTGTGCAAACAAGTGACTCTGCAATGTACAGGCCAACCCCCCCCTTTTGCCTGTTCACTCTGTCACATCTGTATAGGTTGTAACCTGGGATCCATATTTCGTTGTCCAAGTGATCCTTTATGTGGGTCTCAGTGAAAGCCGCGAACATTGCCTTTGCCTCTGCAAGCAGTCCACGGATGAAAGGTATTTTGTTGTTTGTTGCTGGCTTTAGACCCTGTATATTTGCAAAGAAGAATGTTATCGGACTGGTGGTATTGTTGGTACTGGGGGGGGATTTTTTTTCCGGCATTAGTATCTGTATCTGTTGGTTTGGAGTGGAGGCCATCGACTGTGGTTCCACTCCAGGAATGACTGGATTTGGTGTACGATTTCTGCCATTTCCTGCCAGTTTTTTTTTCCTTCCTGGCACTAAAAATCCTCTCCCTCTTGAGTGGCTGTGGCTACCCAGGTTTTCCCATGGCCTGGATGTTTTGTATCTTTTTGTCCCCTTTAGATGGTATGCCTGGCAATTTAAGTTATAGCACAGTCTTTCCTGTACTGAAGAGGTACACAGTTCAGGGTGAAAAAGCTTACAGGAAGGGAGTTTGCATTTTCCTGTTGTCATATGGGCATGGCATTTCCTAGGGTGGTCATAGTTGCACGTCCCATCTGTTTTTCCAGATTTCCCATCCCAGCAGATACCGAGTGCATAGTATGTGCACAGGCTTGGTTTCCGTTTGCCTTGGGTTTCTGTGACTGTATTCCCTGTTGGTGCATGTTTCCCTGTCTTACTTCTATCCTCCCTAGCACCAACAATGGAGCTCCCACCAGTTGTTTTTGGTAATATATCCTCACTATTGCTAGTGGAGTCCTCTTGTTTGCTATTTCCTGCGGTATTTCTAGTTTGCAATATTGGTTTTATCTTATCTTTGACTACACTTGTTTCCCTACTATGGCTCCTGTCCCCTATGAGGTCATTTATATGTATTCCTTCCTGCGTATAATTCCCGACTACCTGGACAAAATCTCCAGCTTCACCATTACTGTCTCCCAGGACAGCATCTCCAGCTTCCCCATTACTGTCTCCCAGGACAGCATCTCCAGCTTCACCATTACTGTCTCCCAGGACAGCACCTCCAGCTTCACCATTACTGTCTCCCAGGACAGCACCTCCAGTTTCCCCATTACTGTCTCCCAGGACAGCACTATCAGCCCCCCATTTACTGACTACCAGGACATCATCTCCAGCCTTACAGTTTCTGACTACATGGCCAGTATCAAGGGCAGTACCATTCAGCCCGGACTTTTTATGTTCCCATCTGTTGTAGAAAGCTTCCAGGTTTTCTATGAAAGCAGCTTTGATGTTGACCTCTTTTAATACCCTTGTGATTTTAGTCCACAGATTTATCTCATTTGGGCATACCCAAAAACACTTCCCTGTTTTAATGCTGCTTGTAGCTAGTTCTTGGATATCTGCACAAGGGGCGTGACACCAATTTCCACAGAAATGACAATTTATGCATGTAGAAGCCCGTTTGTTTGACTGACCACAGACTACACACAGCTTCATAATGATTTGAATGGTTGATTTACTGCAATTCTACTAGCAACCTCTTGAATATTCTATTAATAACCTGCTAGGTGGTGCACAACGAAACCGTTTGAAACCAGTCCAGGGTTCGGACCAGTCAAGGGTTCGGACCAGTCAAGGGTTCGGACCAGTCAAGGGTTCGGACCAGTCAAGGGTTCGGACCAGTCAAGGGTTCAGACCAGTCTATCTGATCTGATCAGTGGGTCACTTATTTAAACCATACTGGTCGGTGATTTGAGCTAACACATGAAGGATCTACTGGAAATTATCTACCCGAGTAATATGTGATTTGATTGATACAAAAGTATAACTTGCGTATTGAAGAGCCGGTGACTGCTGGCACTCCTACAATGACGAACGGTCGACCTCCACCCTTGTTTATCAATCGCTGTATCTAGCTTCTCTATTTTTTTTTTTTCCGTCTCCACCACAATAAATGCTATATTATCACTATAGTTGACTGGTGCAAATTTTGGAGGAAGGACGCTTTTTCTGTAGTAATAATTGCTTCTCGTTGTGTATATTGCGACCGCTGGTAACTACAGGTTATATGAAATTCACAGTAACGTCTGGTATTTCAAGAAAAAGAAACTAATGAAAGTCACTCCACTCCACTAAGTACCATTATAATACTGGTTAGTTGCTACTACAACACTGTATTCTGCTATTCACTGGTATCACTAGATTATATGCGAGTACACTAGCAGGCCAGGAAGATTATTAAAAACAGCTGACCTGTGGTAAGTTTCTGGCGACTTCTGGCACCTGCCTCTATAGGCTTATCACTTCATTTACAAATTCACCTGTTTTCAAATGACACTTTAGCCTTTATCATCAATATACTAGGGAGCCACTGTAGTATACACTATACACTATGTATACTCAATGCTTTCAGGGAGACTTTCTTTCCTCTGACACAAAGTTCAATTATTATTATTTTTTCCCACGGGACACAGGCCTATGATTCCCCTCTGGCAGTAAACTCTGCTAGGTAGTGCACACTAATTCTCCTTTTTTGACTCAGTATATAATGTTTTCCGCCCAAGATTGGTTCCAGGCGCTAGAGGGATGTATCGTATAGGATTGATGACACAAATTAAAGTTCTAGCACGTAAGAGCGACCGTGAAAACACCAGAAAACCGGGAGCACAACGAGGCACGCTGACACTGTCACCCTCACGAAACCGTAATAACACGATTGCAAGCAAACCACGGTACAGGTTGGGATTGAACTCGCGGCTAGTGAGCGGTAAAATTTCAGGCCAGCGCGTAAACCATCTGTAAAAACTTGCATTTGTGGTCACAGTGGTGGCCCATGCTAACCTCCCTGTGATGTATAAATATACCTATTTGCATGAATCTTATTGTAAGCAGCTGGTCCAGTGGCTCACGCACTGGCCTGGTGTTTTACGGCTAACTTTCCGCGGGTTCGATCCCAACCCGTACCGTGTTTTTTTTTTTTTTGTAACTCAGGATAACCCAATAAAATCAGGATGTCATTGGGGATCCTCTACTCTCACCCTCAGGATAATGCGACCTCACTCCAATTAATTAATATCCAGCTACTTTACTGCTTAGGTGAATAGGGAAAGCAGATGTGAGGCAGCATTGCCCAATCTTTTCAGCCATGGCGGGGAACGAACCCCGGTCCCTGGGTGTGTGACCTTAGGACCTGACCTTTCCTACACATACAGTGCCTTCCTTCTTACTAGTTCACTATTGTCTGGAGAGTGTCTCCGGTTAAACACAAAAATAGACCGAAAAATTTTCCCTTCTGTTTTTTGTTTTGCTATTGAATGTGGGACCTGCGCAGCGTGGTGGGTTGTGTGGTGGGTTGTGTGGTGGGTTGTGTGGTGGGTTGTGTGGTGGGTTGTGTGGTGGGTTGTGTGGTGGGTTGTGTGGTGGGTTGTGTGGTGCGTTGTGTGGTGGGTTGTGTGGTGGGTTGTGTGGTGGGTTGTGTGGTGGGTTGTGTGGTGGGTCGTCTAGTGGGTCGTCTGGGAGGAAGAGTAAATTGAGATACGATGAGAGAATGCGACATGTGAGCCTCCGAGAACAACACTTTCATTCTCTCTTACTGATTTTCTCTCTCTAGCGCGCGCGAGCGCTTTATTTTATTTTTTCATTCTTTTTTGTTGTTTTTCTCTTTCTCTCCTATTTATAACCTGAATCCATTTTCCCTCTCATGTAGCTCTTCTTCTGATGGTTCATTTTATTTAAATCTATTCTTCATTTACGTACACAAACTCTGTCTCTGTTTCTCTGTCTCTCTCTGTCTCTCTTTCTCTCTCTTTCACACACACACAATTCTCACGTTTGACCACTTACCAATTAGGTTAGCGCTGGCTGCCACAAAATAGAAGGCTGTGGTAGCGAGGAGTGTAGTGTGGTTGAGCGAGGGCAACCTGATGTGTGTGTTAACCACCTGGGTGACCTCCCTCCAGCAGTCCTCTGCGCTAGTCCCTGCTCCCATGCCCGTCACCAAGTACGTCACCTCTTCCACCTTGAATCTGCCGAAGGAGCCGACGGGGAGACAGGTGGTGCGCAACATGTGATCAAGGTGCTCGTCAGCAGTCTCCCCTCGCCGCATTGCATTTTCTGTGGGATCTGTTGTCACCCCGTTTTCTATGTCCCCCTTTGCAGGGTGAACTATACGATGTTCCGATTCCCTTCGTGAAGTTGTCGCAGTATCTTCGTGATCAGTTTGTTCATCTTGGCTTGAGGTATCGCTGGAAGGCTCAATGGAGTCCTGACTCCTCGGATCGTCCTGCCTTGGCACACCTGCCGAAGGAGGAGTTTCCGGCATGAGGCCGCCGACATCTCCTACAGCAGTGTCTGAGCCTACGTCTTCCTTCTGCTTCCTGCTGCTGCTGCTGCCGCCGTCGGGAACACGGAACAACAAACCTTCTAAGGAGGTCCGGATTAATTTCTCTGTAGATTTGATTTCACTTTGAACCTCGCTATTCTCCGCAGGTTTGATAACCCTTTCGTTGGGCACGGTGAAGAGGAGGTCAGTGACCGAGTAAATGGCTTGCTTAGAGGTCTTGGCGGTGCCATTCAGGTATTCTGATTTACTGTTATTATTATTATTATTATCGACGGACGAGGAATAAGTATCCTCTGGGGATTCACCTGTCTCAGTGGCAGATGCCTTATTATTATTATTATTATTATTATTATTATTATTATTATTATTATTATTATTATTATTATTATTATTATTATTATTGGCAGCGACGGGCCCGCCCTCACTGCCACTGACGTTGAGATAAGAGGAACTTTGTCTGGCGTAAACACTTCCACCATCGCGTCTAACAGCACTCTCACTGTCACGTCTAGAAACTTTCTCACCATCAGTACTAGATTCACTCTGACTGGTTAATTTAGGTACACTTTCACTATGAGCAACTTTAGCAGCACTTACTTTATGGTCAAAAGTAAAAGTGCCATTGTTTGTTGTCCCAGACATAGTCGTAACACTAGTAGAATTAAGAGAAACACTGCGATTAACACTTATAGAAATATTATTATTATTAGATTCTATATCACTGTTAGGTATAGAAGAACTGTCACTTTCAGAACTAGAAAAACTGTCACTGTCAGAGGTAATGCCACTATCAGTCACTGTTCTGGGGACAGTGACACCTTTTGTTATAAACAAACGTTCGCTATTAGACTTTGCAACATTTGTAAAGTTGCTCTGAGACTTTGCAACCTTTGTAGAGTTGCTATGAAGACCAGCTACGGAGCTCCTGCCATGTGCTGGTCGTCGGCGTCTTTTGGTGTTGGAGTGGTGGGGAGGAACTCTCTCCCTCAGAGGGTGGTGGGGAGGAACTCTCTCCCTCAGAGGGTGGTGGGGAGGAACTCTCTCCCTCAGAGGGTGGTGAGGCGACAATTTCTCCCTTACTGAGTGAAGGGAAGCCTCTCTTCCCCTCATGGAGTGCTGGGGAGTTTCTCGCTTCCTCATGGAATAGTGTGGAGCTCCGCTCTCCCTCGTGGAGTGGTGTGGAGCCCCGCTCTCCCTCGTGGAGCGGTGTGGAGCCCCGCTTTCCCTCGTGGAGGGGTGTGGAGCCCCGCTCTCCCTCGTGGAGCGGTGTGGAGCCCCGCTTTCCCTCGTGGAGGGGTGTGGAGCCCTGCTTTCCATCATGGAGGGGTGTGGAGCCCCGTTCTCCATCATGGAGGGGTGTGGAGCCCCTTTTTCCGTCATGGATTCTTCTTCCACTTTATATCGTGGGTTGTTTTTGTAACTGCTTATCTTGCTGAGAGAGCCTCCTGGGCTCTCCACTGCAGCTGCTGGCTCCTCTGCTTCTGCAGCTCTCCTTCCTCGTCCTCTTTCATCCTTTGCTTCCCCGTCATAATTTTCCCCCTCTGTATTAAGGTTGTCATTATTCTCTGCATTGTTCTCATTCTCTCCGTCATCAGCGTCGCTTGGTGTTTCCACTATTCCCATCTTTCTTCTTCTGCTGCCTTTATTATTGGCAATTCTCCTCCTCCTCTCGTTTCTCCTTCTAAAGCGTTCTTCTTGAGGGACGTCTCCAGTCCCTGGTCTTCTTCCCGCTCCTCTTTCTTCCAGGTTTAAGTTAGCATTTTCCTGCCTCTCGTTTCTCTTCCTCTCCAGTTCTTCACTCGCTGATCCTATGGACTGGAGAATGGAGTCCACTACAGTTTTTACTTTCGCCAGAGTCTCGTTTATCCAGGTGCTGGGTGTAGTGTAGACAGAAGGAGATGGTGGAGGAGCGGGAGGAGGAGGAGGAGGAGGGCTTGTGGGGGAAATATGGGTACTAGGAGAGGGAGGAGATGGAAGGGAAGGGGAGGTTGTGGAGGCTGGTTGTGGAGACTGTTGATGATGAGCATCACTGTCGTTACTCTTCAGCTCGGTGTATTCCTCCTCTGGGGGAATGTCAGAGCGGTGGTGGGCGGTGGGGGGCGGGATCGGTGGGGGGATGTCTGCCTCCCCAGTCTCCCCTACAACCCCAGCTTCCTTCCCAGGGGCAGGGAAGAGACGGATGATGTTTCCACTCTGCAGAACCTTGACTCTAGCCGGGTAAATACCCATAGGAACACTGCAGTGAAAAATTAAGTTCGTCTCAAAAGCCATGAAATAAGTTGCATACTGATAATCAAGACACATGTGCAACAGTTGGGCACCTTTATTGTTGAAACGTTTCGCCACACAGTAGGCTTCTTCAGTCAAATACAAAAAATGATGTAATTAGTCTATCAACCTCGGAGAAATAGTATTCGAGGTGGTCAGTCCCTCAGCCTTGAGAAGAGTTGAGCGCCATGATCTGGAACGATATCGTTCCAGACTGAGGGACTGATTACATCATTTGCATTTCACTACTACACCTGCTGCCTCTGTATTTGACTGAAGAAGCCTACTGTGTAGGCGAAACGTTCAACACAGTAAAGATACCAACTGTTGCACATGTGTCTTAACCAGCTCCTCGGTATTTTATACCATTTTCAACACAATTTATAATATTTTATGTGAGATTAAGCAGATAGTTTTTTGACAAGAAAAAATAAATTCCATCTTCCTCAGTACTAAATTTGCCGATGAAAAAAATAATGTAATTTAATGGATAGTTTACAGAGGAAAAGTAAATCATTTAAACATCAAATTCGCACCAGAAACTCTCGAGGAAAACATTAAAAAATATTCGAAGTGGTAAAGATTTTTTTTTTATATATATATCAGATGCTCTTCCCCGGGTCTCTGAGTATCTCAACACCTTGATGATGTGGGTAAGAAGAATCTCGTTAATCTCTTAAGATTGAACAGATTTTCTTTTATCCCGAAACGAGAATCAATATTAAAAAACAAAAAACAAATCGTAGCTAGAGATTAACTTTGAAACCTTGTTAAAATTATGCATGCTAAGAAGTAATCTTTTCTGCTACCCACATGGAGGATATAGTATGATAGTTTGTACTACCCACCTGGAGGATATAGTATGATAGTTTGTACTACCCACCTGGAAGATATAGTATGATAGTTTGTACTACCCACCTGGAAGATATAGTATGATAGTTTGTACTACCCACCTGGAAGATATAGTATGATAGTTTGTACTACCCATCTGGAAGATATAGTATGATAGTTTGTACTACCCATCTGGAAGATATAGTATGATAGTTTGTACTACCCATCTGGAAGATATAGTATGATAGTTTGTACTACCCATCTGGAAGATATAGTATGATAGTTTGTACTACCCATCTGGAAGATATTGTATGTGATAGTTTGTACTACCCATCTGGAAGATATTGTATGTGATAGTTTGTACTACCCACCTGGAAGATATTGTATGTGATAGTTTGTACTACCCACCTGGAAGATATTGTATGTGATAGTTTGTACTACCCACCTGGAAGATATTGTATGTGATAGTTTGTACTACCCACCTGGAAGATATTGTATGTGATAGTTTGTACTACCCATCTGGAAGATATTGTATGTGATAGTTTGTACTACCCATCTGGAAGATATTGTATGTGATAGTTTGTACTACCCATCTGGAAGATATTGTATGTGATAGTTTGTACTACCCACCTGGAAGATATAGTATGATAGTTTGTACTACCCACCTGGAAGATATAGTATGTGATAGTTTGTACTACCCACCTGGAAGATATAGTATGATAGTTTGTACTACCCACCTGGAAGATATAGTATGTGATAGTTTGTACTACCCACCTGGAAGGCATTGTATGTGGTAGTTTGTACTACCCACCTGGAAAATATTTATGTGATAGTGTGAACTACCCACCTGGAAGATATTTATGTGATAGTGTGAACTACCCACCTGGAAGATATTGTATGTGATAGTGTGAACTGCCCATCTGGAAGATATTGTATGTGATAGTGTGAACTACCCACCTGGAAGCAAAGAGCCAATATTTATGGGAGGGCGAGCAGCGGTATGTGATGTTTGGTGCACTGAAGAGATTTCTCAGTTCTCGTCTTGTTCGTTGGTCGCCCCTCTCATCCTCTGTGGTAATGCTGGGAACAATTGTATACATCGTCTTGTTCTCCTGATGACGATGATTCACGAGGTTGTTGAGCCTGGAGGCCAGAGGTGTCTCCTCTGCTGGTGAGTGGAGGCTCTGGTTAGCGTATCTTCTCGAGTGCTCACAGCTGCTGCTGACCATCCCCGCCTGCAGTGGCAGCTGTTCCGTACTCTGGCAGTCCTCTCCAAACTCTCCAGGCACTTTCAATTTCCCTCCAGTAATACTTCGCCCCTGTGTCGAGGCGAGGACTTCCCATTCCTTACACTTTGGATTCCTTTTCTTCCCGGCGAATCTGCTGTCTATCCAGTCACTGGAATTTTGAGATCTTTTCTGGGATTTGTTGTAGCTGTTTTGTCTAGTCTCACGCTTTCTCCTGCGCTTTAGTATTCGATTTAATCTCACTTTAACCTCCGCTTTTATTGTTTTTCTTATATCTTCTGATGACCTCTTAAGATCTTGCCTTGCATTGAAATGCCGCCACCTCCAGCGAGAAAACCCTGCAAGCCAGCCTCCAGAGCCTCTGCTCTCTAAGATCCCATGCCATTGACTCGTGAAGCGAAAGGGCGCGGGTAATTCTCTTCTCTTTCTTCGATTGCTTTTTCTCTGCATGGCTGATTCGCTACCCTTGGCAGGGCCTGAAAACCGATGTAGCTTATAAAATGTCTTTTGTTCATCCCTGGTGGGGGCTCTTGCTCTCCCTCCCTTCCCTGTCTTCCAGCGCCGGTGAAGACTACGGTAGTGACGCGCATGACGTGGGTTCCGCGCTGTTTCTGATCTTACAGGATGATCTGAACTTTTGGTGATAGTGTCACTTGGGGGTATCCCGCGTATCTGGGACCCCAGTACACGCCACTGTATCCGTAAAGAACTTTTATCTTCATACTTCCTGTCTTTCTTCTTGAAAGATCTGAATTTGTTTTTACTTTCTATGGTTTTTGAGCCTAAGATTCCCGAGGATGGTTGAGTCACATGATCTGTCTGGCCGGGAGCCACGACTCTTGATGGATTAAGTGAATAATGTTCGTTGTTACTGTTTATCGTGGGAGTCTCCAGGGATGAGTTTCTTACACTGCCTCGTCTGGAAATCCGTCGACGGATGGCTCCATCCAGCCTCTTCCTCACTTTGGCTCTTGGCTTTGTATTTATTTCCTGAGGGGTTCTAATATGAGCAGAGTTGAGTGTTACTGGGATCTGTCTCTCTCGAGTTATCACGCCATGACGCCATCGATTTATTCTCTGCTGTCTTTCCTTCCGGGTGACAGCCTGAGTTCTTCGTCTACCTTGAAATCCATATTTCCTCCTTTGTTTTGAATTTTTCTCATGTTTAACTTTTCTGTTTTTGTTATTTTTATTAACGTTCCTGTCTTTCTTTGTCACTGTTGCAACATTCATAATTTTTTTCATTGTCACACTTTCGAAAGATATTTCTTGCTTCCTCGCTTCGCGAATATCTTCATCCTCATTACCTGCAGCAATATCACCTTGCCCGGCTTCGTCTGAATTGGGCAAAGCTCTTCCAGTAATCACTCCATCACTCTGGCGTTCCCTCGAGGGTTTCAACGTCTTCGAACTCATTTCATGTATTGTTTCCCTCTCCTGAGATCCTCTTCTGTGATCCTTCCTGTGTTTTTTTCTCTTGTCCTTCCAGCTGGTTCTTGATGATTCGAGAGACCTCTCAGTGTGGTTTCGATTGAGAGTGTCTGCTCCTTTCCTGACCGAGTTAGCGTCTGGCCCAGTGACAGGATTTCCAGGAAGATGTGGCTGGGCTTCCCGACTCTGCATTACTGGTGTAGTGGACTGTGAGATGCTTATCTCGTCGAATCCGTGATTATCCTCTACTGATCCTCTTCCAGGTCCACCTGGATTAGCGTTTAACAACTCTCCGGTCGCAAGAGGTATCACAGAAGATGGAGATCTGAGTGAATCGATGCTTTTATTTTTTAAATCGACTTCAGGTAACAGTGTCTGCATAGTGGCAGTGTAAGTACTGTTTATGTGTTTTCTTCTCTTTGGTTTCTTTTGGTTCATTTTTTTCTGTCTTTTTCTGTGTTTTCTCTGTCGTCTCCGTCGTGATGAGCTTGGGTGGGTCCGAGGTCTGCGTCCTCCTGGGTGTGAGTGACTTGTTCTTGTGTAAGTGTGAGATACGATGGAATCATCGGCTACTCTTGTCATTTTTTTATCTTGAGCTGTACCCAGGAATTTCATTGATGAGATTTGTTGTTGAATAATAGTCTCGGAGGTATTTACGTGAAGGCTAGATGCACTTCCTCTTCTCCTGGTGTGTGCTCCTTCTTCATTTGAATGTTGATCTTCCTGTTCTCGACTCTTCTTTAGTTTATCACTCTGAAGTCTTTTACTATCATTCTCGTTGCTGTCCTTGTGCTTATCACTTCTTTTTCTCGGGTCTTGCTTCCTCTTTTCCTCTTCCGCTTTCCCCAGTGTTCCTTTTTGCTCTGTTTCCCCTCTCTTCGCTTCTTCACCTTCCTGGACCCTCGCTAAGCCAGGCGTTAATCCCACAGAAGTCTCCTCTCCATCCACGGGTAGAGGACCCCTCAAATCGCTCCCAGTTCCCCTATTATCCTCTATCATCCTCCGTTCCCCTCTTCCTTGTGTATTCTTGTCTTGAAATGCATCAGCAGAGGAATTGGTAAAATGATCTTGTATGCGAAATTCTTTATAAGTTCCGTGTCTTACCTCGCTGGTTTGAAGACTCTCTTTAGGTTTTGGGATTTCTTCTCCACTTACATGACGATTAACTTGACGCAATTGTTTATGAGAGTCTGACGTGTTGGAGTTTGTCACATTCATAGGAACTTCCTGAGAGGATTCCCTCTCACTGTCCTCCACTTTATTCTTTCCTCCTGCCTTCGCTTCCTCCTGCTCTGCTTCCTTCGCTATTTCCGGTTCTCTCGCCTCCTGCTGTCCTCTCATCATCCTCACCTCCCTCACCTGTCCCTCTCCTGTCACTCTGCCAGTGGCACTCCTCACTCCTCCCCTCATCACCCCACCTGACACACTACCTGTGGCACTCCTCACCTCTTCCATCACCACACTCGCTCTATTATCACTCATCCGAACGCTTCCACTGGAGGTGTGATGGTTTCCACCTATGTGAACACCTGTACTGGAGGTGCCATGGTTTTCACTCGCCCGGACCCCTCCACTGGAAGCCTCTCTAGATTGATAATTACTACTTCTACTAATAGAAAATAATCCCAGTGTACTACTAATGTTTCTTTTTACACTGTCACTTTGTTCTCCTGAACCACCGAGCTTCTGGCGTCTACTTTCATGACGTCCTTCACCCTCTCCCTGCTTCTGTCTCTCCTGTCTTTTCTTTTCTATGGCTTTTCTGATGTATTCTGGCGGTCCACTGAGAGGTATTGTCACCCGGAGAGTCCCGCCCCCCAGGTCAGCTGTAGCCAGTGGCGTGTTGGTATTTTGATACAATCGACCTGATTGGATGAAACAAAAATGTAAACGGCAGATTTTTTTTTTGGGGTATATGAATTCTGATTGGTTAAAATAAGAATGTCAACAACAAATTTATTTGATGCAAGCGTTGTGGTTGGTTCAGACGAGTAACTGTCAGATAGAAGAGACCTGATTGGATGAAACAAAAAATAAGAACAGCAAATTACCTTGTTAATGAGCTTCTGATTAGCTAAAAGAAATCTTGAGACATAAATGTGTAGAACTGATTGAGAAGTTAGGCGAAATGGGCGCGCGTACGCGCGCGCACACACACACACACACACAGGAGCTAGGACTCGACCCCTGCAACCTCAACTAGGTGAGCACACACACACACACACACACACACACACACACACACACACACACACACACACACACACACACACACACACACACACACACACACACACGTGAAGCAGTATCGCTAAATAGTGCTCCCAGGATTTAGCGTTCTAGTGGCTGTCCTAAGATATTATTAGCGGTCATCGTACGTGAGTGAATCAGTGAACATACCTACAAGAGTGTAACAGCTTTCAAGAGTGAGAATAATGTGATAAGATCAAGAATTTTACAATTTAAATTTGAATGAATGGTGAGTGAGGGAGGGTAGCAGTCAGCTGATCAGGCTGCTGGCCGCAGTGTTGACACAAAATAACCAAACAGTTAATTGGGTTAACGGTGTGATCTGAAATATTAATAAATACAGATATTGGTTGGTTATAACAGCAGTGTAGTGATAAGGTCATAAACGAGTGATTAAGTAAATATTGAAAGTAAGAAAAAATTAGTCAATCCCCAGCTGTTGGCGTTGTGAATGTGGTTAATATCATCAGTTTTGTTATGACCATAATACCGTACTAAAGAAAGAAGAGTGAATACCAAGTCTTAAAATAAAAATAAAATAAAAACTTGAATGCATGATCAAGTTCCTGAAGGAATTACAAAAGTGAAGGAGTTGATAGCAGCCACCAGCAGGAACCTTCATTGTTGTGCAGACGACATCACTTGGCTATGTGTGGTTAATTTTGGTTAGTGTCTCAAGTGTCAGTGTCTCGCCCTGCTGGTTGTATGCTATACCATCACTCTCTCTCTAGCTTTCAGTGCCAGGAGATAGATAGTGGTAACCCTGATAATATTTAGTAAATTATCTAAATATCTTCAGAAGAGTAGTGTAGCCTAGTGACCCCCCCCCCCGACAGCGACAAGCTAGTAAACAAGTACGTACATACAAACACACGTGTGCACCAGTAATTATTATTATAAATATTAGTATATATTAATAAGGAATTGAGTAAGAAATAATCCTATAATCTTCAAAAAAGTAATGTAGCCTAGTGTGCAAAGATCCGGGCCGCGAGAGTACCGGTGAACCAAGAACAACAAAGATCCGGGCCGCGAGAGTACCGGTGAACCAAGAACAACAAAGATCCGGGCCGCGAGAGTACCGGTGAACCAAGAACAACAAAGATCCGGGCCGGGAGAGTACCGGTGAACCAAGAACAACAAAGATCCGGGCCGGGAGAGTACCGGTGAACCAAGAACAACAAAGATCCGGGCCGGGAGAGTACCGGTGAACCAAGAACAACAAAGATCCGGGCCGGGAGAGTACCGGTGAACCAAGAACAACAAAGATCCGGGCCGGGAGAGTACCGCTGAAAAAAGAACAACAAAGATCCTGGCCGGGAGAGTACCGGTGAACCAAGAACAACAAAGCTCCGGTCCGGGAGAGTACCGGTGAACCAAGAACAACAAAGATCCGGGCAGGGAGAGTACCAGTGAACCAAGAACAACAAAGATCCGGGCCGGGAGAGTACCGGTGAACCAAGAACAACAAAGATCCGGGCCGGGAGAGTACCGGTGAACCAACAACAACAAATATTCGGACCGGGAGAGCACCAGTGAACCAAGAACAACAAAGATCCGGGCTGCGAGAGTACCGGTGAACCAAGAACAACAAAGATCCGGGCCGGGAGAGTACCGGTGAACCAACAACAACAAAGATCCGGACCGGGAGAGTACCGGTGAACCAAGAACAACAAAGATCCGGGCCGGGAGAGTACCGGTGAACCAAGAACAACAAAGATCCGGGCCGGGAGAGTACCGGTGAACCAAGAACAACAAAGATCCGGGCCGGGAGAGTACCGGTGAACCAAGAACAACAAAGATCCGGGCCGGGAGAGTACCAGTGAACCAATAACAACAAAGATCCGGGCCGCGAGAGTACCGGTGAACCAAGAACAACAAAGATCCGGGCCGGGAGAGTACCAGTGAACCAATAACAACAAAGATCCGGGCCGCGAGAGTACCGGTGAACCAAGAACAACAAAGATCCGGGCCGGGAGAGTACCAGTGAACCAATAACAACAAAGATCCGGGCCGCGAGAGTACCGGTGAACCAAGAACAACAAAGATCCGGGCCGGGAGAGTACCAGTGAACCAATAACAACAAAGATCCGGGCCGGGAGAGTACCGGTGAACCAAGAACAACAAAGATCCGGGCCGGGAGAGTACCGGTGAACCAAGAACAACAAAGATCCGGGCCGGGAGAGTACCGGTGAACCAAGAACAACAAAGATCCGGGCCGGGAGAGTACCGGTGAACCAAGAACAACAAAGATCCGGGCCGCGAGAGTACCGGTGAACCAAGAACAACAAAGATCCGGGCCGGGAGAGTACCGGTGAACCAAGAACAACAAAGATCCGGGCCGGGAGAGTACCGGTGAACCAAGAACAACAAAGATCCGGGCCGGGAGAGTACCGGTGAACCAAGAACAACAAAGATCCGGGCCGGGAGAGTACCAGTGAACCAATAACAACAAAGATCCGGGCCGCGAGAGTACCGGTGAACCAAGAACAACAAAGATCCGGGCCGGGAGAGTACCAGTGAACCAAGAACAAAGATCCGGGCCGGGAGAGTACCGGTGAACCAAGAACAACAAAGATCCGGGCCGGGAGAGTACCGGTGAACCAAGAACAACAAAGATCCGGGCCGGGAGAGTACCGGTGAACCAAGAACAACAAAGATCCGGGCCGGGAGAGTACCGGTGAACCAAGAACAACAAAGATCCGGGCCGGGAGAGTACCGGTGAACCAAGAACAACAAAGATCCGGGCCGGGAGAGTACCGGTGAACCAAGAACAACAAAGATCCGGGCCGGGAGAGTACCGGTGAACCAAGAACAACAAAGATCCGGGCCGGGAGAGTACCAGTGAACCAATAACAACAAAGATCCGGGCCGGGAGAGTACCGGTGAACCAAGAACAACAAAGATCCGGGCCGGGAGAGTACCAGTGAACCAAGAACAAAGATCCGGGCCGGGAGAGTACCGGTGAACCAAGAACAACAGAGATCCGGGCCGGGAGAGTACCGGTGAACCAAGAACAACAAAGATCCGGGCCGGGAGAGTACCGGTGAACCAAGAACAACAAAGATCCGGGCCGGGAGAGTACCGGTGAACCAAGAACAACAAAGATCCGGGCCGGGAGAGTACCGGTGAACCAAGAACAACAACAATAGTGTTAACGTGACCCCCCGCCGTCTTTTTCAAAGTACGACAAGCTAGTAAACACACACACACACAAACACAAGTGTACACAGTAAATATTATATAGTATATACTAGTGTATATTAATAAGGAATTGATTGTGAAAAAATTTATAATCTTCAAAAGAGTAGCACGCACATGCGCACACACATACACACCCATACACACACACACATACACATACACATACACATACACATACACATACACACACACAGAGATACATACATACACATACACATATACACATACACATACACACACACACACACACACACACACACACACACACACACACACACACACACACACACACACACACACACACACACACATATACATACACACACATATACACACACACACACACACACACACACACACACACACACACACACACACACACACACACACGCACACAGGACAGGAGAGATAGGGGGGACATGATAACGACATACAAAATACTGAGAGGAATTGACAAGGTGGACAAAGACAGGATGTTCCAGAGATTGGACACAGTAACAAGGGGACACAGTTGGAAGCTGAAGACACAGATGAATCACAGGGATGTTAGGAAGTATTTCTTCAGCCACAGAGTAGTCAGTAAGTGGAATAGTTTGGGAAGCGATGTAGTGGAGGCAGGATCCATACATAGCTTTAAGCAGAGGTATGATAAAGCTCACGGCTCAGGGAGAGTGACCTAGTAGCGATCAGTGAAGAGGCGGGGCCAGGAGCTCGGACTCGACCCCCGCAACCTCAACTAGGTGAACTAGGTGAGTACACGCACACGCACACACGCAAACCTAACATAACACATTAGCTCATAAATCCCCCACCACACACACACATTTTTACGATAAGCTGAAGCAGCTGGAACATCCCAACAGGATAAAAACAAAATGGGCTCTCAAAAGGGAGGACGTAAAGGCAAGGGAACTGATGATGGCTGGTCGGAAAAGGAAGAATGGGTAGAAAGGCTCAAGAACAAAATGGAACAACAATGGGAAAAAAGGTTAAACGAGCTTTGCAATAACATGCTCGAGCAAATATCTGCAGAGAGCACGAAGTGGGAATCACGAGCTGTAGTAGCTGAGGCAAAGATACAGAGATTGGAGGAAGAAATGGAAGTGCTGAAGCAGGATCTAAAGATGAGGTCCGAAAGGAGCAAGATGACTGAAATGGAAACATCAGCAGGTAGCGAGGGGACTGAAGGAGGGGATGGATCTAAGAATTCTTTTGCAGCAGTAATATCAGGCCATCATGGTGTCTGGGAGATGATTAGGGAAACAGCAAAGGAGATGTTTAAATCAGATTCAGAGATACAGAGGGAAAAGAAATGGGAAGAGGAGAAGGAGAGGTCAATAATTATTCATGGGCTTCAGGAGGCTGAAGGGCAGACATATGATGAAAGAAAGCATTGAGAGAAAACAGAGATTAAGAACATCATTGCAGTAACAGGAGAGAGGGACATGTCTCAGGTAGAAAATTTTCACAGACTTGGGGGTATTCGAGGGAAAAAAATTCGACCAATCAGATTGACATTCAAGACAGATGTGGTAAGGAACAGGATACTACAACAGAAACCACTGTTAAAGGACTCTCCAGATTATCAAAAAGTGTTCCTAAATCGAGACAGAACACAAAAGGAAAGGGAACAACTGAAAATGAGAGCAAGACAGAACCAGTGGAAGGAAAGAGAGACAGGACAGGCAACGACAGACAGGAAAACTCAGCCTTTGGGGGAACATCAAACACAAATGCTTACAGAAACCTCTCAACCCCTGCCACCACATATCAACCAAACACAATAAACAGAAACGAACCTCACTCCATAGCTACGCCCCCCCAAGCACTAATTCCACAATCACAGCAGCCTCCCATAATATTGTGTCCTGCCTCCCACCCTCCCAGCCTGTACCTTCCTCTTCCATCTCCCAAAATACAGTAATGGAAAGGAAGCTAAAGGTATGGTACACCAATGCAGATGGAATAACAAATAGGAGTGAAGAGTGGCAAGAACGCATCATTAATGCATCACCTGACTTCATAGCACTAACAGAGACAAAACTTACAGGGATGATAACAGATGCAATTTTTCCACCTGGATATCAGATTATGAGAAAAGACAGAGAGAACAGAGGAGGGGGAGGAGTAGCATTGCTCATAAAAAAATCAGTGGAGTTTTGAGGAGATGGGAGGAATGGAAAGAAGGGAAACAGACGACTTCATGTAGGAACACTTCAGACTGGTGGTCCAAAGGTGATGATAGCAGTGATGTATAACCCACCACTTAACAGCAGGAGAACAAGAGAAGAGTATGATGTGCACAATAGGGCAATGGTGGATACACTAGCTGAATTGGCCAGGAGGGCTCATATGGGTAGGACAAAATTGCTTATAATGGAGGATTTCAATCATAAAGAGATTGACTGGGAAAACCTAGAGCCACATGGGGGACCAGAAACATGGAGGACTAAGATGTTGGAGACTGTATTGGAGTACTTCATGCATCAACATGTTAGGGATACAACCAGAGAGAGAGGAGAGGATGTTGCAGCAAGGCTGGATCTCGTATTCACCTTGAATAGTTCAGACATAAGGGATATCACCCACGAAAGACCCCTTGGCGCTAGTGATCATGATGTCCTGAGTTTTGAATATCTTGTCGAGTTAAAAGTGGAGAATGCAGCAGCACGAGAACAAAGAGAGAAACCAAACTTCCAAAAAGGGGACTACATAGGAATGAGAAGTTTCCTGCATGAAGTGCAGTGGGAAAGAGAACTAGATGGAAAGACAGTAAATGAAATTATGGAAATAGTAACCACTAAGTGCAGGGAGGCAGAGGAAAGGTTCATACCAAAGGGCAACAGAAAAAATGGTAAGACCAGAGTGAGCCCATGGTTTAATTGGAGGTGTAAAGAGGCCAAAGCCAAGTGTGCTAGAGCATGGAAAAGGTATAGAAGGCAAAGGACTCAAGAAAACAAGGAGCTGAGCAGAAGAACCAGAAACGAATATGCCAGGATAAGGAGAGAGGCCCAGAGGCAATACGAGATCGACATATCAATAAAAGCCAAATCTGAACCAAAGTTGTTATACAGTCACATTAGGAGAAAAACAACAGTCAAGGACCAGGTAATCAGACTGAGGAAAGAAGGAGGGAAGCTGACGAAGAGTGACCAAGAAGTATGTGATGAACTAAACAAAAGATTTAGAAAAGTATTCACAATAGAGTCAGGAATGCTTCCAGCAAACTGTGGAGGTAGGGTGCACCAGCAGGCGCTGGGCACAATACACATAACCAAGGTAGAGGTGAAGAAACTGCTAGACGAACTCGATACCTCAAAGGCAGTGGACCCAGATAACATATTTCTATGGATACTGAGAGAGGGAGCAGAGAAACTGTGTGTGCCATTAGCAGCAATCTTCAGTAAATCTATCGAAACTGGGCAGTTGCCTGAGGCGTGGAAGACAGCACATGTAGTTCCAATTTTTAAGAAAGGGGACAGACAGGCAGCATTAAATTACAGACCAGTGTCACTGACTTGTATAGTATGTAAAGTCATGGAAAAGATTATCAGGAGAAAAGTAGTGGAACACATTGAAAAGATTGGGCTCATACATGACAGTCAGCACGGCTTCAGAGATGGAAAATCCTGTGTCACAAATTTACTTGAGTTCTACGATAAGGTAACAGAAGTAAGACAGGAGAGAGAGGGATGGGTAGATTGCAACTTTTTAGATTGCAAGAAGGCTTTTGACACAAGAGACTGGTGCAAAAATTAGAGGAGCAGGCAGGAATAACGGGGAAAGTACTGAAATGGATCAGGGAATACCTGACAGGAAGGAAACAACGTGTGTTGGTACGTGCTGAAGTGTCGGAGTGGGCGAATGTGTCGAGTGGGGTTCCACAAGGTTCAGTCCTAGGCCCGGTGCTGTTTCTTGTATACGTGAATGACATGGTGGAAGGAATAGATTCAGAAGTGTCACTGTTCGCTGATGATGTGAAACTGATGAGGAGAATACAAGTGGGCGAGGATCAGTTAAGATTACAAGGGGATCTGGACAAACTACAAGTATGGTCAGACAAATAGCTCCTGGAGTTTAACCCCAGTAAGTGTAAGGTTATGAAGATTGGGGAAGGACACAGAAGACCGCAGACGGAGTACAGGTTAGGAAATCAACAGCTAGTTGGTTAAAGAAAAGGATCTTGGGGTAAGCATTATAACGAACATGTCCCCTGAGGCACAGATTGGCAAACCTGAGATTGGTGTTTAGACATCTAATTAAGGAGTCATTCAGGACATTGTACACAGTGTACGTAAGGCCTATACTGGAATATGCAGCGCCAGTATGGAACCCTCACTTAGTCAAACACGTCACGAAATTGGAGAAAGTGCAAAAATTTGCAACACGATTAGTCCCGGAACTGAGGAGTATGTCTTATGAGGAGAGGTTAAGGGAACTCAAATTGATGACACTAGAGGATAGGAGGGATAGAGGGGACATGATAACAACGTATAAAATACTAAGAGGCATTGACAAGGTGGACAAGGATCGAATGTTTCAGAGATGGGATACAGAAACAAGGGGACACAATTGGAAACTGAAAACCCAGATGAGTCATAGGGATGTTAGGAAGTATTTCTTTAGTCTTAGAGTTGTCAGGAACTGGAATAATCTGGAGAGTGAAGTAGTGGAAGCAAGTTCCATAAATAGCTTTAAGAAGAGGTATGACAAATATCATGGAGCAGGGAGAGAGTGAATTAGTATCGACCAGTGAAGAGGCGGGGCCAGGAGCTATGAATCGACCCCTGCAACCACATATAGGTGAGTACATATAGGTGAATACACACACATGAGAAAGAAAACAATCCTGAAACCAATATAGGAAGCGTGCCAACTCGGAGACTTACCAGATATTAAAACAAGCCAGATATGAATATGCAAATGTAAGGAGGGAAGAAGAAAGAGGCGGAAAACAAGAGAAAGAGGGAAAAAAATCTTTAAGCGATGGTAGCACAAAGAAAATCAAATTTGAAAGGCAAAATAGAAAGAATGGAGAAATGTATAGTTTATGTGGGGAGTAAATAAGAAGATCTAGAGTGTGTAGACTAGAGGTCACTTGTAGTAGAGTTAAACTCTTATCTTGGAGAGAAGAGAAAGCTACGGAAGAACAGAGAGAGCTACAGGAAAATAGAAAGAGTTACAGAATAGAGGGAACTACAGGGCAATCTTCTATTGTGACACCATGTACAACACTTGTCTTCATCTTGGGCAGTAAAGACACCCAGGTGTTGGAATAAAGACACCCAGGTGTTGGAATAAAGACACCCAGGTGTTGTAATAAAGACACCCAGGTGTTGTAATAAAGACACCCAGGTGTTGGAATAAAGACACCCAGGTGTTGTAATAAAGACACCCAGGTGTTGTAATAAAGACACCCAGGTGTTGGAATAAAGACACCCAGGTGTTGGAATAAAGACACCCAGGTGTTGGAGTAAAGACGCCCAGGTGTTGGAATAAAGACACCCAGGTGTTGGAATAAAGACACCCAGGTGTTGGAATAAAGACACCCAGGTGTTGGAATAAAGACACCCAGGTGTTGGAATAAAGACACCCAGGTGTTGGAATAAAGACACCCAGGTGTTGGAATAAAGACACCCAGGTGTTGAAGTAAAGACACCCAGGTGTTGGAATAAAGACACCCAGGTGTTGAAGTAAAGACACCCAGGTGTTGGAATAAAGACACCCAGGTGTTGGAATAAAGACACCCAGGTGTTGGAATAAAGACACCCAGGTATTGGAATAAAGACACCCAGGTGTTGGAATAAAGACACCCAGGTGTTGGAATAAAGACACCCAGGTGTTGGAATAAAGACACCCAGGTATTGGAATAAAGACCCCAGGTGTTGTAATAAAGACACCCAGGTGTTGGAATAAAGACACCCAGGTATTGGAATAAAGACACCCAGGTGTTGAAGTAAAGACACCCAGGTGTTGGAATAAAGACACCCAGGTGTTGAAGTAAAGACACCCAGGTGTTGGAATAAAGACACCCAGGTGTTGGAATAAAGACACCCAGGTGTTGGAATAAAGACACCCAGGTATTGGAATAAAGACACCCAGGTGTTGGAGTAAAGACACCCACGTGTTGAAGTAAAGACACCCAGGTGTTGGAGTAAAGACACCCAGGTGTTGGAGTAAAGACACCCAGGTGTTGGAATAAAGACACCCAGGTGTTGGAATAAAGACACCCAGGTGTTGGAATAAAGACACCCAGGTGTTGGAGTAAAGACACCCAGGTGTTGGAATAAAGACACCCAGGTGTTGGAATAAAGACACCCAGGTGTTGGAATAAAGACACCCAGGTGTTGAAGTAAAGACACCCAGGTGTTGGAGTAAAGACACCCAGGTGTTGGAATAAAGACACCCAGGTATTGGAATAAAGACACCCAGGTGTTGGAATAAAGACACCCAGGTATTGGAATAAAGACACCCAGGTGTTGGAATAAAGACACCCAGGTGTTGGAATAAAGACACCCAGGTGTTGGAATAAAGACACCCAGGTGTTGGAGTAAAGACACCCAGGTGTTGGAGTAAAGACACCCAGGTGTTGGAATAAAGACACCCAGGTGTTGGAATAAAGACACCCAGGTGTTGGAATAAAGACACCCAGGTGTTGGAATAAAGACACCCAGGTGTTGGAGTAAAGACACCCAGGTGTTGGAATAAAGACACCCAGGTGTTGGAATAAAGACACCCAGGTGTTGGAGTAAAGACACCCAGGTGTTGGAATAAAGACACCCAGGTGTTGGAGTAAAGACACCCAGGTGTTGGAATAAAGACACCCAGGTGTTGGAATAAAGATACCCAGGTGTTGGAGTAAAGACACCCAGGTGTTGGAGTAAAGACACCCAGGTGTTGAAGTAAAGACACCCAGGTGTTGGAATAAAGACACCCAGGTGTTGGAATAAAGACACCCAGATGTTGGAGTAAAGACACCCAGGTGTTGGAATAAAGACACCCAGGTGTTGGAGTAAAGACATCCAGGTGTTGGAATAAAGACACCCAGGTGTTGGAATAAAGACACCCAGGTGTTGGAATAAAGACACCCAGATGTTGGAATAAAGACACCCAGGTGTTGGAGTAAAGACACCCAGGTGTTGGAGTAAAGACACCCAGGTGTTGGAATAAAGACACCCAGGTGTTGGAATAAAGACACCCAGGTGTTGGAGTAAAGACACCCAGGTGTTGGAATAAAGACACCCAGGTGTTGGAATAAAGACACCCAGGTGTTGGAGTAAAGACACCCAGGTGTTGTAATAAAGACACCCAGGTGTTGTAATAAAGACACCCAGGTGTTGGAGTAAAGACACCCAGGTGTTGTAATAAAGACACCCAGGTGTTGTAATAAAGACACCCAGGTGTTGTAATAAAGACACCCAGGTGTTGTAATAAAGACACCCAGGTGTTGTAATAAAGACACCCAGGTGTTGTATTAAAGACACCCAGGTGTTGTAATAAAGACACCCAGGTGTTGTAATAAAGACACCCAGGTGTTGTAATAAAGACACCCAGGTGTTGGAATAAAGACACCCAGGTGTTGGAATAAAGACACCCAGGTGTCGGAATAAAGACACCCACTCAGATGGACAGCGGTGCCCTGAAGACGCTATTACAGATTGTTGATCAAAAACTGAGGAAGAAAAGTTGCTGTTGACTGTTGACAACATTAAACAATAGATGGAGACAACGCGCAGCCGAGAAGTGGCGAAGATAGAGAGAACTGCCGAGAGAGAAACGCTACTGAGATGTTTCGCCCGTGGGCACATCTCTTGTCACACAGGGATGTACAACAATTAAATTTACACCTTTGTATAATTTGCACCCTTGTATAATTTACACCCTTGTATAATTAACATCTTTGTATAACTTACACTCCTTGTATAACTTACACCCTTGTATAATTTACACCCTTGTATAATTTACACCCTTCTATAACTTACACCCTTGTATGATTTACACCCTTGTATAACTTACACCCTTGTATAATTTACACCCTTGTATAATTTACACCCTTGTATAATTTACACCCTTGTATAATTTACACCCTTGTATAATTTACACCCTTGTATGATTTACACCCTTGTATAATTTACACCCTTGTATAACTTAACGAGACAGAACCAGAGAATATTAAACAATTTACAGAACAACTAAGGTATCTGGAAAATGTAATGGATTACATTACACAATGGTAAAGTAACAGAAAATGGAAAGAGCTTCACAGTGTGTCAGTATTAAAAAAAAAATAATGAGAGAGAGAAAACCATTTGTACTCGAGGCAGGTTTCACTAACAAGCGCTGATGTAAAAAAAATATTGAAACAGCTATTTTAAAAGAGAGTCGGGGAAAAAAATAACTTGGAAACCAAAAATCGTTAACAAGCGAAGAATTCTATATATTTTTTTTAATGGGTAGTTTCTCGTATGTATCAAATACGTTAGTAACGTACTACAAGAGAGAGTGAGAGAGAGAGAGAGAGAGAGAGAGAGAGAGAGAGAGAGAGAGAGAGAGAGAGAGAGAGAGAGAGAGAGAGAGAGAGAGAGAGAGAGAGAGTGATTTGTGCAATATCTTCCTTTAGTGGAAAAGTGGATAACATAAACAGTGTTAATTAAGTGATAGTGAGAAGGCAACACTTCCAGCTCGTCGGCCCCTCAATTAAGGTTCCTTGAAGTTGGTGAGGGGCTCTTGATTTAGGGAATTGGATCTGTGCTCCAGTTCCCCGAATTAAGCTTGAATGCCTTCCACATCCCCCCCCCAGGCGCTGTATAATCCTCCGGGTTTAGCACTTCCCCCTTGATTATAATAATAATAATCCAGCTGGTCGGCCCTTGCCGCCCTCACTACCCACCCCGCTATAAACACCCCCACCCACGATACTCCGCCCCACCCACGATACCACCACCCACCCTCTCTCCTGTGAACTTCATTGCAAACCTACAAGCCTCCTCTGGGATAACTTCACATCGCAAAATAGCAAGAATATCTACGCTATCTGGCTATTGTCCCAGTAGTTACTGCAGTGTTTGTGGGTATACCACAAGGGACAAAATTCTTCTTAGATGTAAGGAACCTACTTGTTCCAACTACTGCCACACAGATTGCATTCCAGAAGAAGAATTTTGTTGCAGCCAGGTTGAAAATTTCAGAAAATTGAAGGATATCCATAATCCTGTGGTATATGTGGATACAAGCCTGGAGCTACAGGAGGAAGGTTCAGAAGTCCTACCTCAGGGACTTCTGTCCAAAGATCAAGACTGCCCTCTTGGGCTGTGTTGTAAAGTTGCAGCTAAGATAATCCATCACAGGGAAGCACTTCATGAGCTCCTCAAATCATTAGATAACCTACAAGCTATTGTAGAAGGCCAGTGCAAGCCTGCATCAAGTGACGTAAGCTGCTCAGCTGATGGTGACACTATTGACAAAGACTGGAAGTCCCACACTGAGCTTAACTCAGGGGTAAATAACTGATGGAATTCTGTCATCGCTAAGGTCCCACAGACTGACAGAGTTCAAAACACTACCTTTGGGAATTCTAACACAATTCCTCTGACCACAGAGGGAACAAATCCTCTTCCCAGCAACGAGGGAAGCCTTG
The DNA here is from genome assembly GCF_038502225.1 of Cherax quadricarinatus. Taxonomy (NCBI): domain Eukaryota; kingdom Metazoa; phylum Arthropoda; class Malacostraca; order Decapoda; family Parastacidae; genus Cherax; species Cherax quadricarinatus. The sequence goes on along the minus strand of NC_091300.1, from coordinate 9,780,378 downwards.
GATCTGTTAATTATCCTACACCTGACATCTCTGCTTCAGCCACTGCAAGTACACTTGACAGTGCACATACCATCTCTGATCCTACACCTGTCAGCACACCTGCCTGTTTCGATAGATGTATTGAATATTGTTGTTAGGGGTACACATAGTGCCTCTGCTCCCTCTCTCAGGACCCATGGAGAGATGTTATCTGGCCCCATTGCCTTTGAGGTATCTAGCTCAGAAGCCTCTTCACTTCTTCCTCGGTTGTGTGTACTGTGTCCAGCACATGGTGGTGTACCCCACCTCTCCGTCTTTCTGGAGCCCCTTCTGTCTCCTCTGTGAACACTTCTTTGAATCTCTTGTTGAGTTCCTCACATACTTCATGGTCATTTCTTGTTATCTCTCCTCCTTCCTTCCTTAGCCTGATTACCTGGTCCTTAACGGTTGTTTTCTTCCTGATGTGGCTGTATAACAGCTTCGGGTCAGATTTGGCTTTTGCTGCTATGTCGTTTTCATATTGACGTTGGGCCTCCCTTCTTATCTGTGCATATTCGTTTCTGGCTCTACGACTGCTCTCCTTATTCTCCTGGGTCCTTTGCCTTCTATATTTCTTCCATTCCCTAGCACACTTGGTTTTTGCCTCCTTGCATCTTTGGGTGAACCATGGGCTCATCCTGGCTTTTTCATTATTACTGTTACCCTTGGGTACAAACCTCTCCTCAGCCTCCTTGCACATTGTTGCTATATATTCCATCATCTCATTAACTGGCTTCCCTGCCAGTTCTCTGTCCCACTGAACCTCATTCAGGAAGTTCCTCATTCCTGTGTAGTCCCCTTTCCTGTAGTTTGGTTTCATTTGTCCTTGCCTTCCTGCTTCCCCCTCCACTTGTAGCTCTACTGTGTATTCGAAGCTCAAAACCACATGATCGCTTGCCCCAAGGGGTCTTTCATATGTGATGTCCTCAATATCTGCACTACTCAAGGTGAATACTAAGTCCAGTCTTGCTGGTTCATCCTCTCCTCTCTCTCTTGTAGTGTCCCTTACGTGTTGGTACATGAAGTTTTCCAGTACCACCTCCATCATCTTAGCCCTCCATGTATCTTGGCCCCCATGTTGCTCCAAGTTCTCCCATTCGATCTCCTTGTTGTTAAAGTCGCCCATGATCAGGAGCTTTGCCCTGCATGCATGAGCTCTTCTCGCCACTGCAGCCAGTGTGTCAACCATCGCTCTATTGCTCTCGTCATACTCTTGCCTTGGCCTTCTGCTGTTCTGTGGTGGGTTATACATCACTGCAATTATCACCTTGGGACCACCAGAGTGAAGCGTTCCCGCTATGTAATCACTTTCTTCTCCGCTGTCTCCTCTCTCCAGCTCATCAAAATTCCATCGGTGTTTGATCAGCAATGCCACTCCTCCACCCCCCCTGTTCCTTCTGTCTTTTCTCAGGATCTGGTATCCCGCTGGAAAGATGGCATCTGTTATCATACCTGTAAGCTTGGTTTCTGTGATCGCTATGATGTCTGGTGATGCCTCTTTGACTCTTTCGTGCCACTCCTCCCACTTGTTTGTTATTCCATCAGTGTTTGTGTACCATACCTTCAGTTTCCTTTCCAACACTGTGGTTTGGGGGGCCTGTGGGGGTGGGAGACCTGGTAGCTTACTGTGGGATTCTATAGTTGGGGGTTGGGTGGAAGCTGTGGGTATGGATTGTATTGTGTGTTGGGATGGT
>NC_091300.1:9768666-9771166 GCF_038502225.1 Cherax quadricarinatus | reverse complement strand
AGATAGAGAACAAGTTGCTGTAACTAAACTCTAAGGAAGAAGAGGTGCCGAAAGGATAATATAGTTTTTGGTGAGCGTTGTGAACGATGATGTGTGATACAAGAGGAGGTAGGAAGTGATATATCTACTGGAACATTTGTAAATTGTGCTTAAATACTGACGTGTGAGCACCACCAGCACTGCTCCTCCTCTTACTGCTGTATGTTAAATTTAATCCCATACACACCAGGAAACTCACCAGTAAGGTACACACAACACCAGGAAACTCACCAGTAAGGTACACACAACACCAGGAAACTCACCACTAAGGTACACACAACACCAGGAAACTCACCACTAAGGTACACACAACACCATGAAACTCACAACTAAGGTACACACAACACCAGGAAACTCACCACTAAGGTACACACAACACCAGGAAACTCACAACTAAGGTACACACAACACCAGGAAACTCACCACTAAGGTACACACAACACCAGGAAACTCACAACTAAGGTACACACAACACCAGGAAACTCACAACTAAGGTACACACAACACCAGGAAACTCACAACTAAGGTACACACAACACCAGGAAACTCACAACTAAGGTACACACAACACCAGGAAACTCACCACTAAGGTACACACAACACCAGGAAACTCACCACTAAGGTACACACAACACCATGAAACTCACAACTAAGGTACACACAACACCATGAAACTCACAACTAAGGTACACACAACACCAGGAAACTCACAACTAAGGTACACACAACACCAGGAAACTCACAACTAAGGTACACACAACACCATGAAACTCACAACTAAGGTACACACAACACCAGGAAACTCACAACTAAGGTACACACAACACCAGGAAACTCACAACTAAGGTACACACAACACCAGGACTCACCAGTAAGGTACACACAACACCAGGAAACTCACCAGTAAGGTACACACAACACCAGGAAACTCACCAGTAAGGTACACACAACACCAGGAAACTCACCAGTAAGGTACACACAACACCAGGACTCACCAGTAAGGTAAACACAACACCAGAAAACTCACCAGTAAGGTACACACAATACCAGGAGACTCACCAGTAAGGTACACACAACACCAGGAGACTCACCAGTAAGGTACACACAACACCAGGAGACTCACCAGTAAGGTACACACAACACCAAGACTCACCAGTAAGGTACACACAACACCAGGAAACTCACCAGTAAGGTACACACAACACCAGAACTCACCAGTAAGGTACACACAACACTAGGAAACTCACGAGTAACGTACACACAACACCAGGAAACTGACCAGTAAGGTAAACACAACACCAGGAAACTCACCAGTAAAGTACACACAACACCAGGACTCACCAGTAAGGTACACACAACACCAGGAGACTCACCAGTAAGGTACACACAACACCAAGACTCACCAGTAAGGTACACACAACACCAGGAAACTCACCAGTAAGGTACACACAACACCAGGAGACTCACCAGTAAGGTACACACAACACCAGGAGACTCACCAGTAAGGTACACACAACACCAAGACTCACCAGTAAGGTACACACAACACCAGGAGACTCACCAGTAACGTACACACAACACCAGGAGACTCACCATTAACGTACACAGACTCACCACTAACGTACACACCACCAGGAGATCCACCAGTAACGTACACACAACACCAGTAACGTACGCTCACCAGTAACGTACACTCACCAGTAACGTACACGCAACACCAGGAGACTCACCATTAACGTACACACAACACCAGGAGACTCACCAGTAACGTACACACAACACCAGGAGACTCACCAGTAACGTACACAGACTCACCACTAACGTACACACCACCAGGAGATCCACCAGTAACGTACACACAACACCAGTAACGTACACAGACTCACCACTAACGTACACACAACACCAGGAGACTCACCAGTAACGTACACAGACTCACCACTAACGTACACATAACACCAGGAGACTCACCTGTAACGTACACGCAACACCAGGAGACTCACCATTAAAGTACACACAACACCAGGAGACTCACCAGTAACGTACACATACTCACCATTAACGCACACATAACACCAGGTGACTCACCAGTAACGTACACGCAACACCAGGAAACTCACAACTAAGGTACACACAACACCAGGAAACTCACCAGTAAGGTACATACAACACCAGGAAACTCACAACTAAGGTACACACAACACCAGGAAACTCACAACTAAGGTACACACAACACCAGGAAACTCACCACTAAGGTACACACAACACCAGGAAACTCACAACTAAGGTACACACAACACCAGGACTCACCAGTAAGGTACACACAACACCAGGAAACTCACCAGTAAGGTACACATAACACAGGACTCACCAGTAACGTACACAGACTCACCAGTAATGTACACAGACTCACCAGTAAGGTACCCACAACACCAGGAGACTCACCAGTAAGGTACACACA
>NC_091300.1:9731166-9761166 GCF_038502225.1 Cherax quadricarinatus | reverse complement strand
ATAGTGGGACATAGTGGAACATAGTGGAACATAGTGGAACATAGTGGAACATAGTGGGACATAGTGGGACATAGTGGAACATAGTGGGACATAGTGGGACATAGTGGAACATAGTGGAACATAGTGGAACATAGTGGGACATAGTGGAACATAGTGGGACATAGTGAAACATAGTGGGACATAGTGGGACATAGTGGGACATAGTGGAACATAGTGGGACATAGTGGAACATAGTGGAACATAGTGGAACATAGTGGGACATAGTGAAACATAGTGGGACATAGTGGGACATAGTGGGACATAGTGGGACATAGTGGAACATAGTGGAACATAGTGGAACATAGTGGGACATAGTGGGACATAGTGGAACATAGTGGGACATAGTGGGACATAGTGGAACATAGTGGAACATAGTGGAACATAGTGGAACATAGTGGGACATAGTGGAACATAGTGGAACATAGTGGAACATAGTGGGACATAGTGGAACATAGTGGAACATAGTGGAACATAGTGGAACAGGAGTAAAGGGGGAAAATAAGCCGAATAAAGATTAGAGTTTGATGAATTGTGAATGCTGGATGGGGAGAGCCGGGAAGTCGGCTCGCTGGGTTTAAAGCCTATGAGGCTCATTAAGGCTACATTTAATTTATCATCAGTCAAGAATACTTTAATTTTTAATTATTTTTATTATTATCACACTGGCCGATTCCCACCAAGGCAGGGTGGCCCGAAAAAGAAAAACTTTCACCATCATTCACTCCATCACTGTCTTGCCAGAAGGGTGCTTTACACTACAGTTTTTAAACTGCAACATTAACACCCCTCCTTCAGAGTGCAGGCACTGTACTTCCCATCTCCAGGACTCAAGTCCGGCCTGCCGGTTTCCCTGAATCCCTTCATAAATGTTACTTTGCTCACACTCCAACAGCACGTCAAGTATTAAAAACCATTTGTCTCCATTCACTCCTATCAAACACGCTCATGCATGCCTCCTGGAAGTCCAAGCCCCTCGCACACAAAACCTCCTTTACCCCCTCCCTCCAACCTTTCCTAGGCCGACCCCTACCCCGCCTTCCTTCCACTACAGACTGATACACTCTTGAAGTCATTCTGTTTCGCTCCATTCTCTCTACATGTCCGAACCACCTCAACAACCCTTCCTCAGCCCTCTGGACAACAGTTTTGGTAATCCCGCACCTCCTCCTAACTTCCAAACTACGAATTCTCTGCATTATATTCACACCACACATTGCCCTCAGACATGACATCTCCACTGCCTCCAGCCTTCTCCTCGCTGCAACATTCATCACCCACGCTTCACACCCATATAAGAGCGTTGGTAAAACTATACTCTCATACATTCCCCTCTTTGCCTCCAAGGACAAAGTTCTTTGTCTCCACAGACTCCTAAGTGCACCACTCACTCTTTTTCCCTCATCAATTCTATGATTCACCTCATCTTTCATAGACCCATCCGCTGACACGTCCACTCCCAAATATCTGAATACGTTCACCTCCTCCATACTCTCTCCCTCCAATCTGATATTCAATCTTTCATCACCTAATCTTTTTGTTATCCTCATAACCTTACTCTTTCCTGTATTCACCTTTAATTTTCTTCTTTTGCACACCCTACCAAATTCATCCACCAATCTCTGCAACTTCTCTTCAGAATCTCCCAAGAGCACAGTGTCATCAGCAAAGAGCAGCTGTGACAACTCCCACTTTGTGTGTGATTCTTTATCTTTTAACTCCACGCCTCTTGCCAAAACCCTCGCATTTACTTCTCTTACAACCCCATCTATAAATATATTAAACAACCACGGTGACATCACACATCCTTGTCTAAGGCCTACTTTTACTGTGAAAAAATTTCCCTCTTTCCTACATACTCTAACTTGAGCCTCACTATCCTCGTAAAAACTCTTCACTGCTTTCAGTAACCTACCTCCTACACCATACACTTGCAACATCTGCCACATTGCCCCCCTATCCACCCTGTCATACGCCTTTTCCAAATCCATAAATGCCACAAAGACCTCTTTAGCCTTATCTAAATACTGTTCACTTATATGTTTCACTGTAAACACCTGGTCCACACACCCCCTACCTTTCCTAAAGCCTCCTTGTTCATCTGCTATCCTATTCTCCGTCTTACTCTTAATTCTTTCAATTATAACTCTACCATACACTTTACCAGGTACACTCAACAGACTTATCCCCCTATAGTTTTTGCACTCTCTTTTATCCCCTTTGCCTTTATACAAAGGAACTATGCATGCTCTCTGCCAATCCCTAGGTACCTTACCCTCTTCCATACATTTATTAAATAATTGCACCAACCACTCCAAAACTATATCCCCACCTGCTTTTAACATTTCTATCTTTATCCCATCAATCCCGGCTGCCTTACCCCCTTTCATTTTGCCTACTGCCTCACGAACTTCCCCCACACTCACAACTGGCTCTTCCTCACTCCTACAAGATGTTATTCCTCCTTGCCCTATACACGAAATCACAGCTTCCCTATCTTCATCAACATTTAACAATTCTTCAAAATATTCCCTCCATCTTCCCAATACCTCTAACTCTCCATTTAATAACTTTCCTCTCCTATTTTTAACTGACAAATCCATTTGTTCTCTAGGCTTTCTTAACTTGTTAATCTCACTCCAAAACTTTTTCTTATTTTCAACAAAATTTGTTGATAACATCTCACCCACTCTCTCATTTGCTCTCTTTTTACATTGCTTCACCACTCTCTTAACCTCTCTCTTTTTCTCCATATACTCTTCCCTCCTTGCATCACTTCTACTTTGTAAAAACTTCTCATATGCTAACTTTTTCTCCCTTACTACTCTCTTTACATCATCATTCCACCAATCGCTCCTCTTCCCTCCTGCACCCACTTTCCTGTAACCACAAACTTCTGCTGAACACTCTAACACTACATTTTTAATCCTACCCCATACCTCTTCGACCCCATTGCCTATGCTCTCATTTGCCCATTTATCCTCCAATAGCTGTTTATATCTTACCCTAACTGCCTCCTCTTTTAGTTTATAAACCTTCACCTCTCTCTTCCCTGATGCTTCTATTCTCCTTGTATCCCATCTACCTTTTACTCTCAGTGTAGCTACTGAGAGATTAAAGACAACTTAAGCACGAGCCGAGACACAGGCTTCTCTCTTTGTATATACACTGAGAGACATACACCTCTCGGTGTATATGTATACTGAGAGATATACATGCTAGTTATGTGTATATACCTAGACATAAACCTTTCGTATATACACTGAGAGACATACACCTCTCGGTGTATATGTATACTGAGAGATATACATGCTAGTTATGTGTATATACCTTGACATAAACCTTTCGTATATACACTGAGAGACATACACCTCTCTGTGTATATATCGTGTGTGACCTTCCAGTTATCATACACAATATACCAGAAAATCATACAAATAAAACCGTATGATCTTTTTTTACGCTTTATTATCTATTTTTTAAAGCAGTTGTTGAATGTATGAATACATCATACGGTCATACAATGTTAATATAACGTATACCCAACCATAATTGAACTTTCCCGCTGATAAACATACACTCCTGATTAAGTTTATTATGGTGAACAGGACCAGTGGTGTGTATGTTTAAACTTGTGCTAAGTTAGGTTAGGTTAAGTTAGGTTAGGTTAGGTTAGGTTAGCTTAGGCTAGGTTAGGTTAGGTTAGGTTAGGTAATGTTAGGTTAGGTTAGGTTATAATATGTAATGTTTGGCTAGGTTAGGTTACGTTAATTAATGTTAGGCTAGGTTAGGTTAGGTAATGTTAGGTTAGGTTAGGTTAGGTTAGGTTAGGCTAGGCTAGGTTAGGTTAGGTTAGGTTAGGTTAGGTTAGGTAATGTTAGGTTAGGCTAGGTTAGGTTAGGTTAGGTTAGGTAATGTTAGGTTAGACTAGGTTAGGTTAGGTTAGGTTAGGTAATGTTTGGCTGGATTAGGTTAGGTTAGGTTAGGTTACGTAATGTCAGGCTAGGTTAGGTTAAGTTAGGTTAGGTTAGGTTAGGTTAGGTAATGTTAGGCTAGGTTAGGTTAGATTAAGATAGGATAGGATAGGTTAGGTTAGGTTAGGTCAGGTTAGGTAATGTTAAACTAGGTTAGGTTAGGATAGGATAGGTTAGGTTAGATAATGTTAAACTAGGTTAGGTTAGGTTAGGTTAGGATAGGATAGGTTAAGTTAGGTTAGGCTAGGTTAGGTAATGTTAAGCTAGGTTAGGTTAGGTTAAGATAGGATAGGTTAGGTTAGGTAATGTTAAACTAGGTTAGGTTAGGTTAGGTTAGGCTAGGATAGGTTAAGTTAGGTTAGGTTAGGTTAGGTTAGGTAATGTTAAACTAGGTTAGGTTAGGTTAGGTTAAGTTAGGATAGGATAGGTTAGGTTAGGTTAGGTTAGGTCAGGTTAGGTAATGTTAAACTAGGTTAGGTTAGGTTAAGTTAGGTTAGGATAGGATAGGTTAGGTTAGGTTAGGTTAGGTTAGGTTAGGTTTGGGCAGGTTAGGTTAGGTTAAGATAGGTTAGGATAGGTTAGGTTAGGTTAGGTCAGGTCAGGTTAGGTAATGTTAGGCTAGGTTAGGTTAGGTTTTGTTTGGTTAGGTTAGGTTAGGTTAAGATAGGTTAAATTAGGTTAGGTCAAGTTAGGTTAGGTTAGGTTAAGATAGCTTAGGATAGGTTAGATTAGGTTAGGTCAAGTTAGGTAATGTTAGGTTAGGTTAGGTTACGAGAGGTTAGGCTTGTGGTACGACTTTAGTCTATTCAAGGCTATTGTATTCCATACCAGATCGTTACTCCTCATGATTACGCACAGGTGAATACCGGCAGGTAATTACGCACAAGTGATTGTCCACAGATGTTTAATCATAAGTAATTACCCACAGGTAATTATCCATAGGTGACTACAAAGTGATAGTTACAGTCAGGTAATTACTGACAGGTGCATCTGCCTGGTATATTACAGGTGTATCTACATGGTATATTACAGGTGTATCTACCTGGTATATGAGCCTAGTGGCGTGTGCGCGAGGTAGGCGGCGCAGGGAGGGCGTGGCACGTAGGATGAGAGGCGTGTGCTTCACGTACTGGTCGGGGACCGTGGCGCGGGCGCGCTTCAGTAGCGGCAGCAGCAGGGCGCGCATCTGAGGGTACAGAGGTTACACTGGTTACACATGTTACACATGGTACACAGGTTACGGAGGTTACAGATGTCACAGAAATCACAGAGGTTTCACTGGTTACGCATGCTACAGATGTTATATATGGTACACAGGTTATGGAGGTTACAGAGGTTACAGATGTTACATATGTTACAGAGGTTACGGCGGGAACACCAGTTATGCATGTTACTGAGGTTACTCATGTTACAGAGGTTACATTGGTTACACATGTTACAGAGGGTACAAAGGGTGTATATGTTACAGAGGTCAACGAGGGTCATTACACCTGTCAATAAGACTAGGTAATGTGGTCACTACCGGTCCATTCATTCATTGATGGCTCTCTTATGCTAGTCTCTTGATCCAAGGAACTGGAGACATCTTCCCTTCCCCAGGCGCTATATGGCCCCCTACGGATTTAGAGCTCACTATAAATGTAATATAAATTATTTGAAGTATTCAACTGGCTCCACACGTGACCCAGGAGCTAGAGTTCACCACTTTAACTGGTTCCTCATTTGGCCCAGGAGCTAGAGTTCAACCCTTCACCTTGCTGCACACATGATCCAGGAGCTCGAGTTAAACCTTTTAACTGGCTCCACACGTGACCCAAGAGCTAGAGTACAGCACTTTAACTGGCTCCACATGTGACCCAGGAGCCAGAGTTCAACCCTTCAACCGGCTCCACACATGACCAAGGAGCTTGAGTTCGACCCTTCAACTGGTTCCACATATGACCCAGGAGCTAGAGTTCAATCCTTCAACTGGCTCCACATATGACCCAGGAGCTAGAGTTCAATCCTTCAACTGGCTCCACATATGACCCAAGAGCTAGAGTTCAATTCACCATTCATCCAACTACTGATACTATCCAGACACCAGTGTTACCACTACCCATCCATCCTCTGGTACAATCCAGACACAGTGTTACCACCACCTATCCATCAACTGTACCCCTCATACCATACTGCTTTTCATATTGAGAACACTGCAGATGTATATTGTAGTGTGGCCAGCACCACGACACGCTGCAGCCCCTGCAAGGAGCATGTTGCATGTCAGGAATAGTGTGACCTCTGGTGACCCAACGAGAGAGAGGGAGAGGTCACCTCGCTCTGGTCACTGAAAAATGCAGTGATACCAGACCCCACACTGCCTCTAGGGCAATGTATGGGGTGTTAGAGTGGCTCGTGTGGGAGGTCTGGCAACGCTGTCGGGTTTGGATAGATGAAGGGGAGGGGGGTAAGGAGGGTCAGTGTTTGGTGTTGGTAACTGTGAGTTTGGTGTTTGGTAACTGTGTGTGTGTGTGTGTGTGTGTGTGTGTGTGTGTGTGTGTGTGTGTGTTTGTGTGGACAAGTATCTTCACCAGGTGCCAGATCACCCAGGCTGTGATGGATATGTGGGGCTGCGGGCCTCCAGCAGCAACAGCCTGGTTGACCAGGTTGACTCCCGGAGCCCGGCCCATGGCCGGGCTCCGGGAGTAGAAAGACACTCGAAACTCATCAAAGGTATCAAAGGTGAAGGTGTATGTGTGTGTGTGTGTGTGTATGTGGATGTGTGTGTGTACTTACCTAGTTGTGGTTGCAGGGGTCGATTCACAGCTCCTGGCCCCACCTCTTCACTGGTCGCTACTAGGTCACTCTCCCTGTTCCACGAGCTTTGTCATACCTTATCATAACTACATACATAGCTTTACTGTGTATGGATCCTGCCTCCACTACATCACTTCCCAGACTATTCCATTTCCTGACAACTCTGTGGCTGAAGAAATACTTCCTAACAGCCCTGTGATTCATCTGAGCCTTCAAATTCCAATTGTGACCCCTTGTTGCTGTGTCCCATCTCCGGAACATCCTGTCTTTGTCCACCTTGTCGATTCCTCTCAGCATTTTATGTCGTTATCATATCCCCCCTATCTCTCCTGCCCTTTGTGTGTGTGTGGCGTTGGTCACTGTGTTCTAATTTACTTAATCTAACGTAGACTCTCTCTCTCTCTCTCTCTCTCTCTCTCTCTCTCTTTGTCTCTTGCTTCCCTACACCCTGCTCCATCAGGCTCGTCAACAGGAAAGTCTGAGAATGTAATAACCCGGAGAGTCTTCCCGGCGCCTGGGACCTACCCGTCTTGGAACATAGGAGCGAGACACGCACAGCCCGCCAGCACATGGGCGACCCTTGCCTGCCACTGTGGGTCGACACCCTCTTGTTCCAGGAAGTCTGTGCATCATATTGTCGTTCTGGTGGTAATGATCAGTTCCTGGGAGCCCCAAGGTGTACTCAAGGCTGCTGGACACCTTGATTAAAAGAGCCTTTTGCACCCCGGGGTAGTCTTCCTTTCAAGAAATTTACCGAGTGGGATCAGAGCCTGGAAGGGGTGGCTGGAACTTTGAAAATTATTCTTGTGGACTCGCCTGTCTACACAGAGCCTGTCTCTCTTTTGTTCACCTGGTATGCTCATAAAATCTTATTTAACTATGGTAAGATATGAGAGGTACGCATTTGACTCTTAAATCCCCAGCAGTGAGGCTCGTGAGTCCAGGTGTTGTGGCCGGTACATAATGTCCTTCCAGAAACTAATAAGTGAGTCCCAGTAGCTTATAAGTGAGTTCCAGCAGCTTGCAGGTGAGTTCCATCAGCTTGTAGGTGAGTTCCAGCAGCTTGTATGTGAGTTCCAGCAGCTTGTAGGTGAGTTCCAGCAGCTTGCAGGTGAGTTCCAGCAGCTTGTAGGTGAGTTCCAGCAGCTTGTAGGTGAGTTCCAGCAGCTTGTAGGTGAGTTCCAGCAGCTTGCAGGTGAGTTCCAGCAGCTTGCAGGTGAGTTCCAGCAGCTTGTAGGTGAGTTCCAGCAGCTTGTAGGTGAGTTCCAGCAGCTTGTAGGGAGTTCCAGCAGCTTGTAAGTGAGTTCTAACAGCTTGTAGGTGAGTTCCAGCAGCTTGTACGTGAGTTCTAGCAGCTTGTAGGTGAGTTCCAGCAGCTTGTAGGTGAGTTCTAGCAGTTTGTAGGTGAGTTCCAGCAGCTTGTAGGTGAGTTCTAGCAGTTTGTAGGTGAGTTCCATCAGCTTGTAGGTGAGTTCCAGCAGCTTGTAAGTGAGTTCCAGCAGCTTTTAGGTGAGTTCCAGCAGTTTGTAGGTGAGTTCCAGCAGCTTGTAGGTGAGTTCCAGCAGCTTTTAGGTGAGTTCCAGCAGCTTGTAGGTGAGTTCCAGCAGCTTTTAGGTGAGTTCCAGCAGTTTGTAGGTGAGTTCCAGCAGTTTGTAGGTGAGTTCCTGCAGTTTGTAGGTGAGTTCCAGCAGTTTGTAGGTGAGTTCCAGCAGCTTTTAGGTGAGTTCCAGCAGTTTGTAGGTGAGTTCCAGCAGTTTGTAGGTGAGTTCCTGCAGTTTGTAGGTGAGTTCCAGCAGTTTGTAGGTGAGTTCCAGCAGTTTGTAGGTGAGTTCCAGCAGCTTTTAGGTGAGTTCCAGCAGTTTGTAGGTGAGTTCCAGCAGTTTGTAGGTGAGTTCCTGCAGTTTGTAGGTGAGTTCCAGCAGCTTGTAGGTGAGTTCCAGCAGCTTTTAGGTGAGTTCCAGCAGTTTGTAGGTGAGTTCCAGCAGTTTGTAGGTGAGTTCCAGCAGCTTGTAGGTGAGTTCTAGCAGTTTGTAGGTGAGTTCCAGCAGCTTGTAGGTGAGTTCCAGCAGCTTGTAGGTGAGTTCCAGCAGCTTGTAGGGAGTTCCAGCAGCTTGTGTAGGTGAGTTCCAGCAGTTTGTAGGTGAGTTCCAGCAGTTTGTAGGTGAGTTCCAGCAGCTTGTAGGTGAGTTCCAGCAGCTTTTAGGTGAGTTCCAGCAGTTTGTAGGTGAGTTCCAGCAGTTTGTAGGTGAGTTCCTGCAGTTTGTAGGTGAGTTCCAGCAGTTTGTAGGTGAGTTCCAGCAGCTTTTAGGTGAGTTCCAGCAGTTTGTAGGTGAGTTCCAGCAGTTTGTAGGTGAGTTCCTGCAGTTTGTAGGTGAGTTCCAGCAGTTTGTAGGTGAGTTCCAGCAGTTTGTAGGTGAGTTCCAGCAGCTTTTAGGTGAGTTCCAGCAGTTTGTAGGTGAGTTCCAGCAGTTTGTAGGTGAGTTCCTGCAGTTTGTAGGTGAGTTCCAGCAGCTTGTAGGTGAGTTCCAGCAGCTTTTAGGTGAGTTCCAGCAGTTTGTAGGTGAGTTCCAGCAGTTTGTAGGTGAGTTCCAGCAGCTTGTAGGTGAGTTCTAGCAGTTTGTAGGTGAGTTCCAGCAGCTTGTGTAGGTGAGTTCCAGCAGTTTGTAGGTGAGTTCCAGCAGCTTGTAGGTGAGTTCCAGCAGCTTGTAGGGAGTTCCAGCAGCTTGTGTAGGTGAGTTCCAGCAGTTTGTAGGTGAGTTCCAGCAGTTTGTAGGTGAGTTCCAGCAGCTTGTAGGTGAGTTCCAGCTGTTTGTAGGTGAGTTCCAGCAGCTTGTAGGTGAGTTCCAGCAGCTTTTAGGTGAGTTCCAGCAGTTTGTAGGTGAGTTCCAGCAGTTTGTAGGTGAGTTCCAACAGTTTGTAGGTGAGTTCCAGCAGCTTGTAGGTGAGTTCCAGCAGCTTGTAGGTGAGTTCCAACAGTTTGTAGGTGAGTTCCAGCAGCTTGTAGGTGAGTTCCAGCAGTTTGTAGGTGAGTTCCAGCAGTTTGTAGGTGAGTTCCAGCAGCTTGTAGGTGAGTTCCAGCAGTTTGTAGGTAAGTTCCAACAGTTTGTATGTGAGTTCCAGCAGCTTGTAGGTGAGTTCCAGCAGCTTGTAGGTGAGTTCCAACAGTTTGTAGGTGAGTTCCAGCAACTTGTAGGTGAGTTCCAACAGTTTGTAGATGAGTTCCAGCAGCTTGTAGGTGAGTTCCAGCAGCTTGTAGGTGAGTTCCAACAGTTTGTAGGTGAGTTCCAGCAGTTTGTAGGTGAGTTCCAACAGTTTGTAGGTGAGTTCCAGCAGCTTGTAGGTGAGTTCCAGCAGTTTGTAGGTGAGTTCCAGCAGTTTGTAGGTGAGTTCCAGCAGCTTGTAGGTGAGTTCCAGCAGTTTGTAGGTGAGTTCCAGCAGCTTGTAGGTGAGTTCTACTCTTAGGTGGATGTCTATTTGAGCTAAATGAAGGAAGCCTTTGATAACTGAACAGCATCAAGGCTGTCATAGCTGATAAAAGGAGGGAGGGAGAGAGACAGCGAGTGGAGAAAGTAAGAAACTACTACTACTACTACTACTACTACTACTACTACTACTACTATTACTATTATTACTACCGTTACTGTTAAGGCCACCAGCACCACAACTCCTACTATTACTACCGCTAAAAATACTACAGTATTGCTAAAACTATCAGGTAACTACTACTAAAACAACTATCTCTGTTGCTAAAACTACTACTACTACTAAAACCACCACCACCACTCCTGCTACTCCTCATACTACTACTACTAATACTACTACTACTGGTACTGCTACTACTTATTGGTACTACTACTGGTACTGCTACTACTTATTGGTACTACTACTACTGCTACTATACTACTACTACTGATACTGCTACCACCACCGCTCTTATTACTACTCCTGCTGGTACTACTACTATTCAAGTTGATATTAATATGGGGGGGAGGTTAAAAACCCTCATATGCCTGATTTGTACGTGCTGAACTCTGTACCCCTGAGTTCTGTTATGTATGGAGTCCTCATCCACCACCTGGATTCTGCATCCATTCCACCATCCTCAGATTGAGGAAGCTGTTTTTTAATTCTCTCTGTCTGTCTGTCTGTCTGTCTCTCTCTTTCTCTGTCTGTCTGTCTGTCTGTCTCTCTCTCTCTCTCTCTCTCTCTCTCTCTCTCTCTCTCTCTCTCTCTCTCTCTCTCTCTCTCTCTCTCTCTCTCACACACACACACACACACACACACACACACACACACACATATGCATGGGTCCTGGGAAGGTCATGTGTGGGTGATGCGTGGGTCATGTCGCGTCTTGGACCAGGTCAAAGGTTAAATATTGCAGCGGCGGGTCTAGGTGGAAGGGGGTGGGAAGTGGTATACAAGGAGAGGGGGAACATGTAGGTTTCTCGAGGGGGAGAGAGGAAAACCAGTGGTGGGGAGCAGGGGGAAGTGAGGAAGAGGAAGAGAGAGAATGAGAGAGAGAGAGAGAGAGAGAGAGAGAGAGAGAGAGAGAGAGAGAGAGAGAGAGAGAGAGTGAGAGAGAGAAAGAGAGAGAGAGAGAGAGAGAGAGAGAGAGAGAGAGAGAGAGAGAGAGAGAGAGAGAGAGAGAGAGAGAGAGAGAGAGAGAGAGAGAGAGAGAGAGAGCAGGGAGGTGAGGGAGAGTAGACTGGAAGGGAGAGGGAGAGATTGGAGTATTGAGAGGAGAGCAGCAAGGTAGGAGGAGGGGGGGGGCAGATAAGAGATAAGAGAGACAGGGAACTGTAAGAATAAACAATTTAGCTTGTAAATGAACTGAGGTTGGATAACAACTGAGGTAAGATAACAACTGAGGTAGGATAACAACTGAGGTAGGATAACAACTGAGGTAAGATAACAACTGAGGTAGGATAACAACTGAGGTAAGATAACAACTGAGGTAAGATAACAACTGAGGTAGGATAACAACTGAGGTAAGATAACAACTGAGGTAGGATAACAACTGAGGTAAGATAACAACTGAGGTAGGATAACAACTGAGGTAAGATAACAACTGAGGTAGGATAACAACTGAGGTAGGATAACAACTGAGGTAAGATAACAACTGAGGTAGGATAACAACTGAGGTAAGATAACAACTGAGGTAGGATAACAACTGAGGTAAGATAACAACTGAGGTAGGATAACAACTGAGGTAGGATAACAACTGAGGTAAGATAACAACTGAGGTAGGATAACAACTGAGGTAGGATAACAACTGAGGTAAGATAACAACTGAGGTAGGATAACAGCTGAGGTAAGATAACAACTGAGGTAGGATAACAGCTGAGGTAAGATAACAACTGAGGTAGGATAACAACTGAGGTAAGATAACAACTGAGGTAGGATAACAGCTGAGGTAAGATAACAACTGAGGTAGGATAACAACTGAGGTAGGATAACAACCGAGGTAAGATAACAACTGAGGTAGGATAACTGAGGTAGGATAACAACTGAGGTAAGATAACAACTGAGGTAGGATAACAGCTGAGGTAAGATAACAACTGAGGTAGGATAACAACTGAGGTAGTATAACAACTGAGGTAAGATAACAACTGAGGTAGGATAACAGCTGAGGTAAGATAACAACTGAGGTAGGATAACAGCTGAGGTAAGATAACTGAGGTAGGATAACAACTGAGGTAGGATAACAACTGAGGTAAGATAACAACTGAGGTAGGATAACAGCTGAGGTAAGATAACAACTGAGGTAGGATAACAGCTGAGGTAAGATAACTGAGGTAGGATAACAACTGAGGTAGGATAACAACTGAGGTAAGATAACAACTGAGGTAGGATAACAACTGAGGTAGGATAACAACTGAGGTAGGATAACAACTGAGGTAGGATAACAACTGAGGTAAGATAACTGAGGTAGGATAACAGCTGAGGTAAGATAACAACTGAGGTAGGATAACAACTGAGGTAGGATAACAACTGAGGTAAGATAACAACTGAGGTAGGATAACAACTGAGGTAGGATAACAACTGAGGTAAGATAACAACTGAGGTAGGATAACAACTGAGGTAGGATAACAACTGAGGTAGGATAACAACTGAGGTAGGATAACAACTGAGGTAGGATAACAACTGAGGTAGGATAACAACTGAGGTAAGATAACAACTGAGGTAGGATAACAACTGAGGTAGGATAACAACTGAGGTAAGATAACAACTGAGGTAGGATAACAACTGAGGTAGGATAACAACTGAGGTAAGATAACAACTGAGGTAGGATAACAACTGAGGTAGGATAACAACTGAGGTAAGATAACAACTGAGGTAGGATAACAGCTGAGGTAAGATAACAACTGAGGTAGGATAACAACTGAGGTAGGATAACAACTGAGGTAGGATAACAACTGAGGTAGGATAACAACTGAGGTAAGATAACAACTGAGGTAGGATAACAACTGAGGTAGGATAACAACTGAGGTAAGATAACAACTGAGGTAGGATAACAACTGAGGTAGGATAACAACTGAGGTAAGATAACAACTGAGGTAGGATAACAACTGAGGTAAGATAACAACTGAGGTAGGATAACAGCTGAGGTAAGATAACAACTGAGGTAGGATAACAGCTGAGGTAAGATAACAACTGAGGTAGGATAACAACTGAGGTAAGATAACTGAGGTAAGATAACTGAGGTAAGATAAGTGAGGTAAGAAAACTGAGGTAGGTACACAAACACGCGACCACGTGAAAGATATAGATTTTTTTTTCAGATTTCGCCACCGAAGTTGCTAGTTTATTGTACATCTGGATTTATATCTACAGTTCGCTGTTACAAGCAAGTTTAAGAAATTTACTTAATATATCTGGTATCTTATATTCATTACTAAGATATCTTAACATGTCACATAGGCTTGTTTTATACTATGTATATCTATTTTGCTCAGTAAGTGGACAATTAAGCACATAGTGTTCAAGATAGCAACCCTACAGCTGGCCACATAATTTGCGTTTAGTTTTATCATCATCTGTGTTTCTGTTTACATTGCAAGTTGCTCCATAAGCATACTTATCTACGTTCATGTTATCATAGTGAAATATGTAGGTACGCTTACATATATCAGTTTTACAGGATAAGAACTGTTATTCTACCACTCCCCAGGATGCCATCCACAACAGTCGACTAACACTTACAGACTGTTGGATGAACAGGGGTAGCAGGTGTAAGAAAACCTGCTAAATGTTGCCACCCGTACCGGGGATCGAACCACGGACACTCGGTGTGTTTGAGTTGAGTGCTTCCTGTGTCTTACTGGTGTTCAAGACATGAGTGAACCTCACATGAAATGGCACCTTGTAAAAGAATTCCGTCGGTGGTAAGTGGAAAATGGAGGAGGAGGAGGAGGTTGTCCTCTCTGGTACATGGGAAGCAGGAAAGGGGAGAGGAGGAAGGAAGAGCAAGAGGGAGGAAGGAAAGGAAGGAAGGAAGGAGGGTCTTTCTCCCTCTCTCTTTCTTTCTCACACACACACACACAATAGGTGAGTACACACACACACCGTGGTACCACCTCTCCCCCGTCCCTCAATATTAAATAGGTAATTACATGCAGATAATTGCAGGTAGACGCACAAGAGTGTGTTAGGTTGCATCTTACACTGCATGTTTGAGTTTGTTCCTCCCCTTGTAGAGATAATATTGATGTTTATAAACATGGAAGGTAACCAGGAGGCTGTTTGTTGAGTGCTGATGAAACAGTGTTCTGCAGCACTCTGTAACACAGTAGCAGCACTCTGTAACACAGTAGCAGCACTCTCTAACACAGTAGCATTCTGTAACACAGTAGCAGCACTGTAACACAGCAGCAGCACTCTGTAACACAGTAGCAGCACTCTGTAACACAGTAGCAGCGCTCTGTAACACAGCAGCATTCTGTAACACAGTAGCAGCTCTCTTTAACACAGCAACAGCACTCTGTAACACAGCAGCAGCACTCTGTAACACAGCAGCACTCTGTAACACAGTAGCAGCACTGTAACAGCAGCAGCACCCTGAAACACAGCAGCAGCACTGTAACACAGCAGCAGCACCCTGTAACACAGTAGCAGCACTCTGTAACACAGCAGCAGCACCCTGAAACACAGCAGCAGCACCCTGAAACACAGCAGCAGCACTCTGTAACACAGCAGCAGCACTCTGTAACACAGCAGCAGCACCCTGAAACACAGCAGCAACACTCTGTAACACAGCAGCAGCACCCTGTAGCACAGTAGCAGCACTCTGTAACACAGCAGCAGCACCCTGTAACACAGTAGCAGCACTCTGTAACACAGTAGCAGCACTCTGTAACACAGTAGCAGCACTCTGTAACACAGTAGCAGCACTCTGTAACACAGTAGCAGCACTCTGTAACACAGCAGCAGCACTCTGTAACAGAGTAGCAGCACTGTAACACAGTAGCAGCACCCTGTAACACAGTAGCAGCACTCTGTAACACAGCAGCAGCACTCTGTAACACAGTAGCAGCACTCTGTAACACAGCAGCAGCACACTGTAGCACAGTAGCAGCACTGTAACACAGCAGCAGCACCCTGAAACACAGTAGCAGCACTCTGTAACACAGCAGCAGCACCCTGTAACATAGTAGCACTCTGTAACACAGCAGCACCCTGTAGCACAGTAGCAGCACTCTGTAACACAGCAGCAGCACCCTGTAACACAGTAGCAGCACTCTGTAACACAGCAGCAGCACCCTGAAACACAGTAGCAGCACTCTGTAACACAGCAGCAGCACCCTGTAACATAGTAGCACTCTGTAACACAGCAGCACCCTGTAGCACAGTAGCAGCACTCTGTAACACAGCAGCAGCACCCTGTAACACAGTAGCAGCACTCTGTAACACAGTAGCAGCACTCTGTAACACAGCAGCAGCACTCTGTAACACAGTAGCAGCACTCTGTAACACAGTAGCAGCACCCTGTAACACAGTAGCAGCACTCTGTAACACAGTAGCAGCACTCTGTAACACAGTAGCAGCACTCTGTAACACAGCAGCAGCACCCTGTAACACAGTAGCAGCACTCTGTAACACAGCAGCAGCACCCTGTAGCACAGTAGCAGCACTCTGTAACACAGCAGCAGCACCCTGTAACACAGTAGCAGCACTCTGTAACACAGCAGCAGCACCCTGAAACACAGTAGCAGCGCTCTGTAACACAGCAGCAGCACCCTGTAACATAGTAGCACTCTGTAACACAGCAGCACCCTGTAGCATAGTAGCAGCACTCTGTAACACAGCAGCAGCACCCTGTAACACAGTAGCAGCACTCTGTAACACAGTAGCAGCACTCTGTAACACAGCAGCAGCACTCTGTAACACAGTAGCAGCACTCTGTAACACAGTAGCAGCACTCTGTAACACAGCAGCAGCACTCTGTAACACAGCAGCAGCACTCTGTAACACAGTAGCAGCACTCTGTAACACAGCAGCAGCACACTGTAGCACAGTAGCAGCACTGTAACACAGCAGCAGCACCCTGAAACACAGTAGCAGCACTCTGTAACACAGTAGCAGCACCCTGTAACACAGTAGCAGCACTCTGTAACACAGCAGCAGCACTCTGTAACACAGTAGCAGCACTCTGTAACACAGCAGCAGCACCCTGTAACACAGTAGCAGCACTCTGTAACACAGCAGCAGCACCCTGTAGCACAGTAGCAGCACTCTGTAACACAGTAGCAGCACCCTGTAACACAGTAGCAGCACTCTGTAACACAGCAGCAGCACCCTGAAACACAGTAGCAGCACTCTGTAACACAGCAGCAGCACCCTGTAACATAGTAGCACTCTGTAACACAGCAGCACCCTGTAGCACAGTAGCAGCACTCTGTAACACAGCAGCAGCACCCTGTAACACAGTAGCAGCACTCTGTAACACAGCCACAGCACCCTGAAACACAGTAGCAGCACTCTGTAACACAACAGCAGCACTCTGTAACACAGCAGCATTCTGTAACACAGTAGCAGCACTCTGTAACACAGTAGCACTCTGTAACACAGTAGCAGCACTCTGTAACACAGCAGCAGCACTCTGTAACAGCAGCAGCACACTGTAACACAGTAGCAGCACTCTGTAACACAGCAGCAGCACCCTGTAGCACAGTAGCAGCACTCTGTAACACAGCAGCACCCTGTAATATCATGTGGGGTTCGAACACATGGATAGGGTAAAGAAATACTCACGTAGGCTGGAAGTACGTATATTACGGATAATGTGGGAAGCGCCCAAACAGCCGTGACCTGCCTCCTTGCTCACTCTCGTAAGACTAACTAACCCCAGTACCCATATGTGAGGGGGGTGTTTGAATACTGCTGTGGTCAGCACAATATGAATACAGACAGTGATTCACGCAGAGACGGTTGGTAGTGAGTCATCTACTGGTACACTGGTTACTGGTAACTGGTTACTACTACTGAGAGCTCGGCGACGCTAACGTATGTCGTCCCGACATACAACTAATACAAACTAGAGATGGCAGGTATACGGCTTGGGCTGATTCTATACAATGTCAAAGTACACAACAATTGAACATTATAACATACATAAGTAGAACATTGGAATGGAAGCTTACGTAACTGAAACTGTAATGCAATACAAGGTATAATATAGCACAACTCATCGAATGAAACTCAACGTTGAGATTACAAAATAGAAGTGATAAAAAAAAAATTTGATTTTGATCGATCGATCTGTATTCATGTGATCTACGGATTCTGAGGAAGGAATATATACAAAGAAAGAGTGTTTAACAGAAAGGCAGATTCGGTGCACTCAAATCTAGACTGTTAACTCTCAGAATTCGGAGAGAACGTGAACACAAAAAAAAAAATTCTTGAATACTGATAAGTTGATACTGTAATTATTCATCTATACAGGTTATTTACATTTAACCCCAACTCTGCTAGGGTAAGATTGACATATGCAGAATGAGTGTCATCTCTGGGAGGATCAAACTCTGTTGCATTGGCTAACTCATGCTGTATTTGAGGCAAATCTGAATTGGTAGTTACAAATGATACTTGAGGATTTCTCAATACCTGTCGTGTACATAGGGAATAACGACATTCAGGTCGATCGTCTGACTGAGTATCAGAGGAAGAGAGTACAGGATCAGGAAGATTGTCAGAGTCTGTCACATTAGTCTGGGTTGGAACATCATTATCATCACATACTAACTTCATATGATCTAAATGAGATTCTTTATACTGACCAGTACTAATCTCTCTAACCTTATACTTATTACCAGTGATATGTTCAACTACTAGATAAGGACCAACAAGATCAAGCTTTGGCATTGCAGACGTTTTGTTTAAATTAGTCAGCATAACTCTCGAACCTATTTTGGATGGCTTTGCTCGAGTGTTTGCGAATCTTGTAAATTCTGCTGTTGATTTATGAAGTGTTTCACGGATTCTTCTAAAAACACTTTGAGCTAAGCTGGTACGAGTTGCTATGAAATCATCAGGGTTGTAATTTGGTTTCGGATTAGAATATAACAACTCATAAGGCAAACGTTTATCTACACCGTACAATGCATAATGTGGAGTGTCACCTATAGAAACATTGTAAGCAGAATTTATAGCACACTGCACATCAGGTATAACTTCATCCCAAGTTTCACTGTTGGGATTGATAGTGGCTCTCAAGACATCAAGTACTTTCTTATTGGTTCGTTCCGCTAACCCATTGCTGGCAGGATGATGAGGAACAATGGTGGATTTAGAGATCTTGTACAAGGTGCACAAATTTTCAAGAATCTCATTACTTCACCTCCATTATCTGTTACTAGGGACTTAGGGGTGGTATGCCTGCAGATAATGCGTTCTTTAAACGCTTTAGCTACTGTCTCGGCAGTCTTATCTGCAATAGGAACTAACTCACAATATCTGGTGAAATGGTCTACCATAACACACAGATGTTTGTTGCCTTGGAGGGAACATTGGAAATTAGTTAACAAATCTAGCGCAACTCTTTCCCAAGGTTCGCTAGTGGTTGGATATACTTGGATTGGATTAGGACCATTAGCATTACCTTTATGTTGCATGCAGACACTACATTTCTTAACATACTCAGAAATATCAGTTGCCATACGAGGCCAAAAGTATTTCAATCTGGCTTGTTTTACTGAACGATCCATACCAGGGTGTGCAACACCTGGTGCATCATGAACTAGCTGTAAGGCTACTCACAGTGACTGTGGAATTACTAACTGGTATACTCTTCTGCTAGGAGTACCCAACTCGGCTGTTCGATACAGTAATTCTTGGTTCATGACAAAGTCACTGATGGGTGCTGGTGGCTTCACAGTCAGAATAAGATCTTCCTGGAGCAGGAATCGAATCACACCAGACCACATGGGATCTGTTCGTTGAGCATTCTTTACATCTTCAGCACTAAATGGAGGGTCTGCAGTTACTATACTAACATGTCGCGATAAGGCATCTGCGACTACATTTGACTTGCCAGGTAAATGCTCAAAGGTGGGATTGAACTCTTGGATAGTCAAGGTCCATCTGGCTAACCTTCCAGTAGGTTGTTTGTTCTGGAATAAAGGTATCAGTGGAGCATGGTCTGTCAAGACATGAACAGAGTACTGATAAATAATGTCTCGGAAGTGCTTTAAAGACCATACTATTGCTAAAGCTTCTTGCTCAGTTACTGTATAATTACGTTCAGCCTTTGTAAGGACTCGGCTAGCAAATGCAACTGCGTTGTACTTGCCATCGGTCTTCTGAGCTAGTACGGCACCTATGCCAATAGAACTAGCATCAGTTGTCAGATAGAAGGGCTTAGAAAAATCTGGAAATTTCAAAATTGGAGCAGATGTTAGCTTTTCTTTTAGAGTTTGGAATGCTCTTTCTTGACGGAAGGTCCAAACAAAAGGAGCATCTTTCTTAAGCAACTCAGTTAGAGGAGCAGCTATGGAAGAAAAATTGGCAATGAAAGATCTATAAAAATCTTCTAAGCCCACAAAGGATTTTACGGCATCAGCAGTTTTGGGTGTTGGAAAATTTAGTACTGCTGTTACTTTACTTTGGTCAGTCGTAACCCCTCTAGGAGTGACTACGTGACCAAGAAACTTAATTTCTGATCTGAAAAATTGACATTTAGACAGTTTGATCTTTAAATTGGCTTCTTCAAGCTTACCAAGTACTACATCAAGTCTTTTCAAGTGTGTATCCACGTCTTTAGACATGACGATTACGTCATCTAAGTACACCATAAGTGCATTACCTATGAGACCTCTAAAGATATTAGTCATGAGCCTTGAGAACGTGATAGGGGAGGATCGTAATCCAAACGCCATACGGAGGAAGTGATAATGACCTGTAGGAGTGGAGAATGCAGTTAGCTCTTGGCTGTCCTCGTGAAGAGGGACTTGCCAAAACCCTTGTAACAAATCCAGGGTTGAAAAGACTTTGTTATCTCCGATGTTACGTAAAAGATCACCCAGTACAGGAAGTGGGAAGCGATCTGGAATAGTTTTCGCATTTAACTTCCTAAAGTCAATCACTGGGCGCCAAGTACCATCCTTCTTAGGTACTAGGATCAAGGGTGCATTCCAAGGTGAATTGCTAGGTGCAATAACTCCATCATCGAGCATTTGATTGATCAGTTCTTCTGCGACAGCAACTTGTGAATGAGGCATTCTGTACGCAGGTATGTAGATAGGTCTAGTACCAGGTTCAAGTGGAATACGATGGGACAATAAGTTCGTTATACCCATCTTCTCACCTGGTAAGGCAATGGCTTTACGACGTTTGTTCAACAGAGTCAACAAACGCTTGACTTCATCTGGGAAGTCAGTGGGAGCTAAGTCTTTCTCCTCAACTGGTGGAACAGATTGATCCAGTGAAGTGGATGAGGTCTCCCCGGCAGAAATAGCACCGACCCACTGGTCAGGTGACAACTCATCCTCTACCTGAACAGGGTAAGGATAGTGAACAAGGTCAACAAGATTGGTATTTGCTCTGAGGCGAACACTGTGACCAGAAGTGTTGGCCAGGAAGAAATGGATCTTACTATCTCTTACAACATGTAAGGATGGTTCAACAAATAGACCTTTTACTTTGCAGGAATCACTGTCAACTAGGACGTTATCACCATCTGGAACACTAGGAACAACAACAGACACTCTAGTGAGGGCACTAGCTGCGACAGAAACGTCTTTCTGCAGACAGCATGTGACATCAACAAGAGATGGCATTACTAGTTGCAAGTAATTGTTTTCCGACAAGGCGTCCCCTGTGGAGAAACTACTACTTGAACTAGCAGACATTGCAGGGATAGGCTCAGCACTCAAGGTAGTCAGAGCGTCCTCGGACACTTGAGGTAACTGGACACTATCTTGCAAGTCTGAAGTTGCAGGAACACAGACAGAAGTGACAGGATCATCAGTGCCTGACCGCTTGGGTACGCTACTGGAAAATGCACTGGCCTGTAAGGACTTAATTCGAGTGTCATACTCTGCGGCAGTATGGCAGATCTCGGATCCAAGCTGGTAACCCCAAAATGGTACGATCAAGTCATCAATTTGGGCATGCCATCGATAAGGGTCGAGCACAATGCGTAAGTCTCGCATGGAAGCAAAGCCCAGTAGAAGGTCACCAGGGAAAGTAATCTGATCGACAACAAGGAAGGAAGCAGTGAAGTCTCTACCTTGGATAGAAAAGGTGAGGGAAGTCCGACCTCGGACACGCAGGTGAGAACCAGCTACTCCACTAAGGGAGGACACATGAGTCGGTTCTACGAGAAGGACATGTCGTAACTGCTTATCCTTAAACAAACTAGACCTAATAATATCGACTTGCGCACCAGAGTCCATGAACAAATGAACGGGCGCATTATGAACAGATGCTTGCACTATAGGGCCTATGGTTGCATTGGAAGTTATGTGCAAACAAAAAGGTGGATTGTCATCAGAAAAGACTTGTTCTACTTCATCCCCAAAATCATCTACGTCAGAGACATGTGAAGCAACATCATCAGCAGGATTGTCATTCTCGAGACTGCTTAAGGCTTCAAAGGAATTGTGAACGGGGATGGTGTACTCATTATCACCTACTGTCACCATGGGACGGTTTGACTGGGGTGCTCGAATTCCCCCGAATTGGAAGAATGAGCCTGGTTCTGGTTAGTTTGAGAATTGGAAGAATAAGCCTGGTTCTGGTTATTTTGAGAACCACGATATCTGTTTCCTCTACGGGTTCTGCGGTTGGAACAGCCACGGAAAGACCTAGAGTACTGAAGGTTGTAGAGAGCATTGCACTCAGATGTGTCATGTCCATGTATTCTATGATAAGTACAGTACGGCAGTGACTGGTACTCATCATCAGTACGACGTCTCTTAGGGTAACTATCAGGACAATTAATTGCAATATGGCCACGGAAACCACAGCTATAACAAGTCCGCCGACTATGGTTACTGAATGTACTGTGAATACTAGGAGGTTTATAACTGGTCCTTAGTGATCTCTGAGATGGTTGACGACTGCGATTTGTGTCTGTGGCGCAAACAAGAGCTGGTGCAGACTGAGGCATAGGTGTGAAATTACTTTTAATACATGGGAAAGTACCCTGGGGGCACAAGGAATGTACATGATTTAAGGCTGTAAGTGGTTCCATCGTCACAGTTGGAGGATGAGCCTCATAAGCACACACGGAAGCAGGCGGCATTAGTTCTTTGATTGCTCCAAAAGCTGCTATTTTAGCAAGCGATTCTGTAAATGGTTTAGCCTCTTCAGGGAGAAAAGCTGAGGACTGGACAGCATTGATAAATGATGATAAAAGTTTGTCTAATCTAACAGCAAATGCACTCAACGATTCATTACTCATGGGTGTAGCATTCACTAGTTCCCTAAGAACGACATATGGATCAACTGTTTTTACTGGGACAAGGAAAGAACGAATCAGTTCCTCATATTGTGATCACTTAGTAAGATTCCTGAAGTCACGCATATCAAGGAGATCAACAACGTGAACAGCAGCAGGGGATCGATGAAGAGCTTCTTTAGCAAGTCTGATAAGACTTTCCTCTGAAGGAGGACCTTCAACTAGAGCACCAGCACGAGAACGAATGGCAGTAAACCATGCTTCAAGACTATGTACATGGCCATTGAATAAAGGTAACGCATCAAGGGAATCACGAGTATAACTATAGTATCTCGGTGTCTGGGTCGGTCTGTCAGTCGCTAAGGAACTGTGAGGACTGATGACAGGGGCAACAGTAGCCTGAGAGGTCTGAGTGTCGACATTCACTAAAGTATCACTTGACGGTATGTGAGACATAATGGCAAAGAAGTTGCACGAGAACAAATAAGGCAAAAATAAAGAACAATAAAAATGATACAAAATGCTAAAA
Source organism: Cherax quadricarinatus (assembly GCF_038502225.1). Lineage (NCBI taxonomy): Eukaryota > Metazoa > Arthropoda > Malacostraca > Decapoda > Parastacidae > Cherax > Cherax quadricarinatus. The sequence goes on along the minus strand of NC_091300.1, from coordinate 9,737,927 downwards.
TTGAAATAAAAGAGATGCAACTAATTCTGCAGAAGTAATAAAAAAAATGTCTAAGATACACTGCAAGAGGAAGAACAACTCAATGTAAAGAACTGTTGGCCAAGATAAAAATTACATTGAAATTTACAAGTAAAAATATTACTGGAGACTGAATTAAATGCAAAATGAGCTGTCTTTACTCTTGCTAATAAAGAAATTAATTAAGAAAGTTTTAAATCAATGTAAAAAGTAGAAAATAAAATCACTAAATTGTATGCAACTAGAGATAACTGGGAAATTTAATATTTTCTAAGAATGCATAAACAAAATTAAAATATAATGCAAAGACAACATCAGGAAAATTAATAAAATGAAAAACAAGATGCAATAATGAACTGAGAATAATAATGCATAAAAATATCAATAAAAGAAAATAATTCACTGCAGAACAAGTTCAACAAAATAATTCACTGCAGAACAAGTTCAACAAAATAATTCACTGCAGAACAAGTGCAACAAAATAAGGTGTAGAAATAATCACTGCAATAATAAAGTCTCACTGGGAAAACTCAGGTTAAATAATAAAATAAAAATATGAAGAAAAACTGATTGAACACTTTAACTCTTAATTGTAAATTAGACAAAACAATTTACTCAAACAGAGTAAAGAAAACACTTTACGTTAAAAGTAATTGAAATTACATCAAGAGTGAATTTGTTCAAAGAAATATGAACAATATGAATAAAAATAAAACAAGGAACAAAACAAAAGTTTAACACTTACAAGTGGTGAGGCAAGTGTAACACTTACAAGTGGCGGGGCACACAACACTTAATCACGTATTCATTATTTTAGTATATTCTTACAACAAAATCTTGCTGTGACTGATACGACAAAAATTTGCTGGCAAAAATAATGGTACACAAGTCTGCGAAAAAATTAGAGGAATGAGACACTGCTGGCATACGAAAAAAGACACACATAGAAATAAATGGATAATTTGGTATACTGGGGTGAATATCACTGCATGAAATACAATGACAATTACTGGAGAATACAATGCTGAAAGAATACAATAAAAAAAATGAATCACTTCACACAGAGTGACTGACTGGTACACTACACAATAATACTTACTACAGACAGAGAGTAGCATAAAATAAAACAGATAAAAAAAAATAAGATGAGCAAAAACACTGAAAAATATTGCAAAAATACCGAGTCAAAGAAACACTGAGTCTACACTGAAAACACAAGGTTTAGAGTACACAAGAAATTCACTATAAATGTCTCACACACGCAAATGTCTTTAAATGCAAGAAAAATGTCTCTAAACAGAAAATTATCACAGAAGTCTGGAGGAGTCGACGGGATGACTGGTGATGAGGAAGGTTGTCCTGCGCGGTGATGACTCCACATACACTCACACTGTCGTCGGAAGAAATGCGCTTTCTCGGTGAACTCACATAATTGGCTTTATCGTCGGCGCTCAGCTACAATCTCTTGACCAATTATGTGAGCCAAAACAGTATTAGGACCCGGTACAAGGGTGCAAACAACCACAGGTAGATGAGGTGGGTGGCTGGTGGTGGGTGAGTGAAGGGAGAGTGTGGGGCGGTGGGTGAGGTGGTGACTCTCGCTGGCATTCACTGGCGTGCACTCCACTCACTACCCACGAAGGTGGCTTGATAAGCCACTATGCCACAGGGATGGTGAAGACCACTCTTAGCATCCAACTGGCATCCAACTGGGAGCACAAAGCGATATATGAAACAATACTTCAGAGGAACTTCCAGAGGAACTTGCGTGGCTTACTTCTCTCTCTCAGCTGGGTTAGAAGCTGGGTTGGCTGACTGGCTTAACCCACGAGAATGGCTGACTGGAAGACGTGTAACGATGCACACAGCACGGAGGAACAGGTGGATGACAGGAGACAGGCTGGATGATAGGCTGACTGGCGTTCACTTCCACAGTCTGGCTTACTGACTGGCCTAATTGCAAAATCCGGGTCAACCCCTCGGAGATTGAAGCAATTAGCACACGAACTAAGCCAGAAAGTTTGAAAAACAGCTGCAACAGGCTTGCAGGGTGGAGGTTGTGAGGGGAGCGAGTAGCTGGTGGGTGAGACGGTTCACCTTTTGACCCGCCGGCTACTCACAAACAGTCTTCTAACGTCTTGAAATACCCTTAAAAAGCTTAAATCCACGCTCACACCGGTGCCACCATTTATCATGTGGGGTTCGAACACGTGGATAGGGTAAAGAAATACTCACGTAGGCTGGAAGTACGTATATTACGGATAATGTGGGAAGCGCCCAAACAGCCGTGACCTGCCTCCTTGCTCACTCACGTAAGACTAACTAACCCCAGTACCCATATGTTTACCTGGAGTTTACCTGGAGAGAGTTTCGGGGGTCAACGCCCCCGCGGCCCGGTCTGTGACCAGGCCTCCTGGTGGATCAGCGCCTGATCAACCAGGCTGTTGCTGCTGGCTGCACGCAAACCAACGTACGAGCCACAGCCCGGCTGATCAGGAACTGCCTTTAGGTGCTTGTCCAGTGCCAGCTTGAAGACTGCCAGGGGTCTGTTGGTAATCCCCCTTATGTGTGCTGGGAGGCAGTTGAACAGTCTCGGTCCCCTGACACTTATTGTATGGTCTCTTAACGTGCTAGTGACACCCCTGCTTTTCATTGGGGGGATGGTGCATCGTCTGCCAAGTCTTTTGCTTTCGTAGTGAGTGATTTTCGTGTGCAAGTTCGGTACTAGTCCCTCTAGGATTTTCCAGGTGTATATAATCATGTATCTCTCCCTCCTGCGTTCCAGGGAATACAGGTTTAGAAACCTCAAGCGCTCCCAGTAATTGAGGTGTTTTATCTCCGTTATGCGCGCCGTGAAAGTTCTCTGTACATTTTCTAGGTCGGCAATTTCACCTGCCTTGAAAGGTGCTGTTAGAGTGCAGCAATATTCCAGCCTAGATAGAACGAGTGACCTGAAGAGTGTCATCATGGGCTTGGCCTCCCTAGTTTTGAAGGTTCTCATTATCCATCCTGTCATTTTTCTAGCAGATGCGATTGATACAATGTTATGGTCCTTGAAGGTGAGATCCTCCGACATAATCACTCCCAGGTCTTTGACGTTGGTGTTTCGCTCTATTTTGTGGCCAGAATTTGTTTTGTACTCTGATGAAGATTTAATTTCCTCATGTTTACCATATCTGAGTAATTGAAATTTCTCATCGTTGAACTTCATATTGTTTTCTGCAGCCCACTGAAAGATTTGGTTGATGTCCGCCTGGAGCCTTGCAGTGTCTGCAATGGAAGACACTGTCATGCAGATTCGGGTGTCATCTGCAAAGGAAGACACGGTGCTGTGGCTGACATCCTTGTCTATGTCGGATATGAGGATGAGGAACAAGATGGGAGCTAGTACTGTGCCTTGTGAGGGGGGTGTTTGAATACTGCTGTGGTCAGCACAATATGAATACAGACAGTGATTCACGCAGAGACGGTTGGTAGTGAGTCATCTACTGGTACACTGGTTACTGGTAACTGGTTACTACTACTGAGAGTAACACAGTACCAGCACTCTGTAACACAGCAGCAGCACCCTGTAGCACAGTAGCAGCACTCTGTAACACAGCAGCAGCACCCTGAAACACAGTAGCAGCACTCTGTAACACAGCAGCAGCACCCTGTAACATAGTAGCACTCTGTAACACAGCAGCACTCTGTAACACAGTAGCAGCACTCTGTAACACAGCAGCAGCACTCTGTAACACAGCAGCATTCTGTAACACAGTAGCAGCACTCTGTAACACAGTAGCACTCTGTAACACAGTAGCAGCACTCTGTAACACAGCAGCAGCACTCTGTAACACAGCAGCAGCACTCTGTAACACAGCAGCAGCACTCTGTAACACAGCAGCACTCTGTAACACAGTAGCAGCACTGTAACACAGCAGCAGCACCCTGTAACACAGTAGCAGCACTCTGTAACACAGCAGCAGCAACCTGAAACACAGCAACAGCACCCTGAAACACAGCAGCAGCACTCTGTAACACAGCAGCAGCACCCTGTAGCATAGTAGCAGCACTCTGTAACACAGCAGCAGCACCCTGTAACACAGTAGCAGCACTCTGTAACACAGCAGCAGCACCCTGAAACACAGCAGCAGCACTCTGTAACACAGCAGCAGCACTCTGTAACACAGTAGCAGCACTCTGTAACACAGCAGCAGCACCCTGTAACACAGTAGCAGCACTCTGTAACACAGCAGCAGCACCCTGAAACACAGCAGCAGCACTCTGTAACACAGCAGCAGCACCCTGAAACACAGCAACAGCATCCTGAAACAGCAGCAGCACTCTGTAACACAGTAGCAGCACTCTGTAACACAGTAGCAGCACTCTGTAACACAGCAGCAGCACCCTGAAACACAGCAGCAGCAGCACTCTGTAACACAGTAGCAGCACTCTGTAACACAGCATCAGCACTCTGTAACACAGTAGCAGCACTCTGTAACACAGTAGCAGCACTCTGTAACACAGCAGCACTCTGTAACACAGTAGCAGCACTCTGTAACACAGCAGCAGCACCCTGTAACACAGCAGCAGCACCCTGTAACACAGTAGCAGCACTCTGTAACACAGCAGCACTCTGTAACACAGCAGCAGCACTCTGTAACACAGCAGCAGCACTCTGTAACACAGCAGCAGCACCCTGTAACACAGTAGCAGCACTCTGTAACACAGCAGCACTCTGTAACACAGCAGCAGCACTCTGTAACACAGTAGCAGCACTCTGTAACACAGCAGCAGCACTCTGCAACACAGCAGCAGCACTCTGTAACACAGCAGCAGCACCCTGAAACACAGCAGCAGCACTCTGTAACACAGCAGCAGCACTCTGTAACACAGCAGCAGCACTCTGTAACACAGTAGCAGCACTCTGTAACACAGCAGCAGCACTCTGTAACACAGCAGCACTCTGTAACACAGCAGCACTCTGCAACACAGCAGCAGCACTCTAACACAGCAGCAGCACCCTGAAACACAGCAGCAGCACTTTGTAACACAGCAGCAGCACTCTGTAACACAGCAGCAGCACTCTGTAACACAGTAGCAGCACCCTGAAACACAGCAGCAGCACTCTGTAACACAGCAGCAGCACTCTGTAACACAGCAGCAGCACCCTGAAACACAGCAGCAGCACTCTGTAACACAGCAGCAGCACTCTGTAACACAGTAGCAGCACTCTGTAACACAGCAGCAGCACTCTGTAACACAGTAGCAGCACTCTGTAGCACAGCAGCAGCACTCTGTAACACAGCAGCAGCACCCTGAAACACAGCAGCAGCACTCTGTAACACAGCAGCAGCACTCTGTAACACAGTAGCAGCACTCTGTAACACAGCAGCAGCACTCTGTAACACAGTAGCAGCACTCTGTAACACAGTAGCAGCACTCTGTAACACAGTAGCAGCACTCTGTAACACAGTAGCAGCACTGTAACACAGCAGCAGCAGTCTGTAACACAGTAGCAGCACTCTGTAACACAGCAGCAGCACTCTGTAACACAGTAGCAGCACTCTGCAACACAGCAGCAGCACTCTGTAACACAGCAGCAGCACTCTGTAACACAGTAGCAGCACTCTGTAACACAGCAGCAGCACTCTGTAACACAATAGCAGCACTCTGTAACACAGTAGCAGCACTCTGTAACACAGCAGCAGCACTCTGTAACACAGCAGCAGCACTCTGTAACACAGCAGCAGCACTCTGTAACACAGTAGCAGCACTCTGTAACACAGCAGCAGCACTCTGTAACACAGCAGCAGCACTCTGTAACACAGCAGCAGCACTCTGTAACACAGCAGCAGCACCCTGTAACACAGCAGCAGCACTCTGTAACACAGCAACAGCACTCTGCACTCAGCACTGTAACACAGCAGCAGTAACACAGTAGCAGCACCCTGTAACACAGCAGCAGCACCCTGTAACACAGCAGCAGTAACACAGTAGCAGCACTCTGTAACACAGTGTAACACAGCAGCACTCTGTAACACAGCAGCAGCACCCTGTAACACAGCACCAGCACTCTGTAGCAGCAGCACCCTGTAACACAGCAGCATTCTGTAACACAGCAGCAGCACTCTGTAACACAGCAGCAGCACTCCTGTAACACAGCAGCAGCACTCTGTAACACAGCAGCAGCACTCTGTAACACAGCAGCAGCACCCTGTAACACAGCAGCACCCTGTAACACAGCAGCAGCACTCTGTAACACAGCAGCAGCACCCTGTAACACAGCAGCAGCACTCTGTAACACAGTAGCAGCACTCTGTAACACAGCAGCAGCACCCTGTAACACAGCAGCAGCACTCTGTAACACAGTAGCAGCACTCTGTAACACAGTAGCAGCACTCTGTAACACAGCAGCAGCACTCTGTAACACAGTAGCAGCACTCTGTAACACAGCAGCAGCACTCTGTAACACAGTAGCAGCACTCTGTAACACAGCAACAGCACTCTGTAACACAGCAGCAGCACTCTGTAACACAGCAGCAGCACCCTGTAACACAGTAGCAGCACTCTGTAACACAGCAGCAGCACTCTGTAACACAGCAGCAGCACTCTGTAACACAGCAGCAGCACTCTGTAACACAGTAGCAGCACTCTGTAACACAGCAACAGCACTCTGTAACACAGCAGCAGCACTCTGTAACACAGCAGCAGCACCCTGTAACACAGCAGCAGCACTCTGTAACACAGCAGCAGCACTC
>NC_091300.1:9678666-9726166 GCF_038502225.1 Cherax quadricarinatus | reverse complement strand
AAACCACACTGTTGGAATTTCCATAAACCACAGTGCTGGACTTTCCATAAACCACAGTGCTGGACTTTCCATAAACCACAGTGCTGGACTTTCCATAAACCACACTGCTGGACTTTCCATAAACCACAGTGCTGGATTTTCCATAAACCACACTGCTTGACTTTCCATAAACCACAGTGCTAGACTTTCCATAAACCACACTGCTGGACTTTCCATAAACCACACTGCTGGACTTTCCATAAACCACAGTGCTGGACTTTCCATAAACCACAGTGCTGGACTTTCCATAAACCACACTGCTGGACTTTCCATAAACCACAGTGCTGGACTTTCCATAAACCACACTGCTGGACTTTCCATAAACCACAGTGCTGGACTTTCCATAAACCACAGTGCTGGCTGGACTTTCCATAAACCACACTGCTGCTTTCCATAAACCACAGTGACTTTCCATAAACCACACTGCTGGACTTTTCACAAACCACAGTGCTGGACTTTCCATAAACCACCGTGCTGGACTTTCCACAAACCACAGTGCTGGACTTTCCATAAACCACAGTGCTGGACTTTCCATAAACCACAGTGCTGGACTTTCCATAAACCACAGTGCTGGACTTTCCATAAACCACAGTGCTGGACTTTCCATAAACCACAGTGCTGGACTTTCCATAAACCACACTGCTGGACTTTCCATAAACCACACTGCTGGACTTTCCATAAACCACACTGCTGGAGTTTCCATAAACCACAGTGCTGGACTTTCCATAAACCACACTGCTGGACTTTCCATAAACCACACTGCTGGACTTTCCATAAACCACAGTGCTGGACTTTCCACAAACCACACTGTTGGACTTTCCATAAACCACACTGTTGGAATTTCCATAAACCACAGTGCTGGACTTTCCATAAACCACAGTGCTGGACTTTCCATAAACCACAGTGCTGGACTTTCCACAAACCACACTGTTGGACTTTCCATAAACCACACTGTTGGAATTTCCATAAACCACAGTGCTGGACTTTCCATAAACCACAGTGCTGGACTTTCCATAAACCACAGTGCTGGACTTTCCATAAACCACACTGCTGGACTTTCCATAAACCACAGTGCTGGACTTTCCATAAACCACACTGCTGGACTTTCCATAAACCACAGTGCTAGACTTTCCATAAACCACACTGCTGGACTTTCCATAAACCACACTGCTGGACTTTCCATAAACCACAGTGCTGGACTTTCCTTATACCACAGTGCTGGACTTTCCATAAACCACACTGCTGGACTTTCCATAAACCACAGTGCTGGACTTTCCATAAACCACACTGCTGGACTTTCCATAAACCACAGTGCTGGACTTTCCATAAACCACACTGCTGGACTTTCCATAAACCACACTGCTGGACTTTCCATAAACCACACTGCTGGACTTTCCATAAACCACAGTGCTGGACTTTCCATAAACCACACTGCTGGACTTTCCATAAACCACAGTGCTGGACTTTCCATAAACCACAGTGCTGGACTTTCCATAAACCACACTGCTGGACTTTCCATAAACCACAGTGCTGGACTTTCCATAAACCACAGTGCTGGACTTTCCATAAACCACACTGCTGGACTTTCCATAAACCACACTGCTGGACTTTCTTACATCACCCTGAGTTCAGAACATTTCAAGGTTGATAATAACAAGGGAGACTTAATCTCCCTTAACACGGTCGTCGTTATCACGTCAGTTAATATGGAAGATTCGCAGCGAGTCCCGGGGCAGGTATCTTGTTTACACATGTGCGATACTACGGAGGGAGAACTTTAGACGATGTTTCGACCCGTCATGAACCATTAATAAGACGTCTCGGTTAAAGATGGACCGAAAGTGTGAGTTATTTGTGAATTGTTCAGTAACTGTGTTGTGACTGTTGATTGTTCAGTCACTGTATTGTGACTGTTGATTGTTCAATCACTATATTGTGACTGTTGATTGTTCAGTCACTGTATTGTGACTGTAGATGATTGTTCAGTCACTGTATTGTGACTTTAGATGATTGTTCAGTCACTGTAATGTGACTTTAGATGATTGTTCAGTCACTGTATTGTGACTGTTGATTGTTCAGTCACTGTAATGTGACTTTAGATGATTGTTCAGTCACTGTATTGTGACTTTAGATGATTGTTCAGTCACTGTAATATGACTTTAGATGATTGTTCAGTCACTGTATTGTGACTTTAGATGATTGTTCAGTCACTGTAATGTGACTTTAGATGATTGTTCAGTCACTGTATTGTGACTTTAGATGATTGTTCAGTCACTGTAATGTGACTTTAGATGATTGTTCAGTCACTGTATTGTGACTTTAGATGATTGTTCAGTCACTGTATTGTGACTTTAGATGATTGTTCAGTCACTGTAATGTGACTTTAGATGATTGTTCAGTCACTGTATTGTGACTTTAGATGATTGTTCAGTCACTGTAATGTGACTTTAGATGATTGTTCAGTCACTGTATTGTGACTTTAGATGATTGTTCAGTCGCTGTAATGTGACTTTAGATGATTGTTCAGTCACTGTATTGTGACTTTAGATGATTGTTCAGTCACTGTATTGTGACTTTAGATGATTGTTCAGTCACTGTATTGTGACTTTAGATGATTGTTCAGTCACTGTAATGTGACTTTAGATTATTGTTCAGTCACTGTAATGTGACTTTAGATGATTGTTCAGTCACTGTAATGTGACTTTAGATGATTGTTCAGTCACTGTATTGTGACTTTAGATGATTTTTCAGTCACTGTATTGTGACTTTAGATGATTGTTCAGTCACTGTATTGTGACTTTAGATGATTGTTCAGTCACTGTAATGTGATTTTAGATGATTGTTCAGTCACTGTATTGTGACTTTAGATGATTGTTCAGTCACTGTAATGTGACTTTAGATGATTGTTCAGTCACTGTATTGTGACTTTAGATGATTGTTCAGTCACTGTAATGTGACTTTAGATGATTGTTCAGTCACTGTAATGTGACTTTAGATGATTCCTCAGTCACTGTAATGTGACTTTAGATGATTGTTCAGTCACTGTATTGTGACTTTAGATGATTGTTCAGTCACTGTATTGTGACTTTAGATGATTGTTCAGTCACTGTATTGTGACTTTAGATGATTGTTCAGTCACTGTATTGTGACTTTAGATGATTGTTCAGTCACTGTAATGTGACTTTAGATGATTGTTCAGTCACTGTAATGTGACTTTAGATGATTGTTCAGTCACTGTAATGTGACTTTAGATGATTGTTCAGTCACTGTATTGTGACTTTTACTGAAGATATTTACAGTAATTTACAAATCGGTTTAGTCATCTACAACTTGGTCTAGTCATGTAAATGATGAGAAGAGAAATGATGTAGCATCAGAAGTCACTCGTAGTGTCAGGAACCAGTAAATGTCTGCCAAAGAGCGGGCCAGGAGCTGTGCCTCGACCTTCCTTCCCTCTTTCAGAACCTGCCTGGTTGGAACATTACCATCTCCATCCAGTACTCAGGTGGTTCATACCACCATCTCCTCCCATCCCCTCTACTCCCTGTGCTTCTTCCTTCATTCTTGCCTTCCATTATTCCCTCCTTCCTCCCTGCCTTGCCCTCCCTCCCTCTCTCCCTGACTCACCTGGTGTGGGGCGTTCACGTAGTGCAGGAGGCTATCCTCCACCTGGTAGAAGTCTTCCTTCTGCAGCAGGAAGGTGTTATCTGTGGGAGGAGCAGTCGGAGGTGAGAAGGGAGGTAGGTCACACTGGCGTCAGGGAAGATGGCATGAATCGCCAGTAATTTTTTTTTTTTGTATTTAGCAAAAAATTGCATGCATGAGCAGCGTGTGTTGCTGCGTTATGTGATAGTAACACAGTGGGACAGATGCTGGTAGTGTTGAAATGTGTCAACCTAATTTGGGAGACTTACTACTACTACTACTACTACTACTACTACTACTACTACTACTACTACTACTACTACTACTACTACTACTACTACTGATACTACTACTACTACTACTGATACTACTACTACTACTGATACTACTACTACTACTACTACTACTACTGATACTACTACTACTACTGATACTACTACTACTACTGATACTACTGATACTACTACTACTACTGATACTACTACTACTACTACTGATACTACTACTACTACTACTGATACTACTACTACTACTACTACTACTACTGATACTACCATTTCTACTGATACTACTACTACTACTGATACTACTACTGATACTACTACTGATACTACTACTACTACTGATACTACTACTACTACTGATACTACTACTACTACTACTACTACTACTACTACTACTGATACTACTACTACTACTACTACTGATACTACTACTACTACTACTACTGATACTACTACTACTACTACTACTACTGCTGCTGCTGTTGCTGATGATGATGCTGCTGCTGCTACTACTACTGCTACTATTATTACTACTACTACTACTGCTATTGCTACTACTACTACTACTACTACTACTACTACTACTACTACTACTACTACTACTGCTGCTGCTGCTGCTGCTGCTGCTGCTGCTGCTACTACTACTGCTACTATTTTTACTACTACTACTACTGCTATTGCTACTACTACTACTACTACTACTGCTGCTGCTGCTGCTGCTGCTGCTGCTGCTGCTGCTGCTGCTGCTGCTGCTGCTGCTGCTGCTGCTGCTGTTGGTGCTGCTGCTTACCAGTGAAGGGGGGGGGAGTAGACAGAACAAATATAGAGGTGTGAGAGCTGTGGGAGGCTGGTAGACAAACCTACCCAAGGAAGTTCTGGAATACACAGAAACGAATCGTCGCGGAAACGATTCTTCTAGCTGTATTTCTACTTAATTAGGGCAGTGAGGATGTCGTCAAATATTACATTAAAGGTGTATCAGCTTCGGCAGCTTCAAAAGTTTCCTTCCAGCAGCGCTGGAGTTACTATCACTTGGGAACAACATCTCTCAAGAATGTTTATGAAGGTGTCTCCACCATCCCAGAGCGATGCCAACAAACAATGTAAGAGGCTGGGAAAATAGGGAAAGGGGAAAGGAGAAGATTTTGGATAACATAATAAATCTAACATATCTTCTCATATATATATATATATATATATATATATATATATATATATATATATATATATATATATATATATATATATATATATATATATATATATATATATATATATATATGAGAATGCTGAGTCCTTACATGCCTACGAGTACATACTGATGCCATGGAAGGGATGGACGGGGAGGATGACATAGAGATCGAATAGAATATCAGACCTTAGTACTTTCCCTTATTAGTAATTGTATCAGTCCTGGGCCTTCTGTTCTGTGTGTGTGTGTGTGTGTGTGTGTGTGTGTGTGTGTGTGTGTGTGTGTGTGTGTGTGTGTGTGTGTGTGTGTGTGTGTGTGTGTGTGTGTGTGAGAGGGAGAGAAAGTTGGGCTAAACTATACAGATGAGAATATTCACTTACACTGGTTCCCACCTACACACGTCACACAGGAGACTCACCTACACACGTCACATAGGAGACTCACCTACACACGTCACATAGGGGACTCACCTACACACGTCACATAGGGGACTCACCTACACACGTCACATAGGGGACTCACCTACACACGTCACACAGGGGACTCACCTACACACGTCACATATGGGACTCACCTACACACGTCACATATGGGACTCACCTACACACGTCACATATGGGACTCACCTACAGACGTCACATATGGGACTCACCTACACTTCACATATGGGACTCACCTACACACGTCACATATGGGACTCACCTACAGACGTCACATATGGGACTCACCTACAGACGTCACATATGGGACTCACCTACACACGTCACATATAGGACTCACCTACAGACGTCACATATGGGACTCACCTACAGACGTCACATATGGGACTCACCTACACACGTCACATATGGGACTCACCTACACACGTCACATATGGGACTCACCTACACACGTCACATATGGGACTCACCTACACACGTCACATATGGGACTCACCTACACACGTCACATATGGGACTCACCTACAGACGTCACATATGGGACTCACCTACACACGTCACATATGGGACTCACCTACACACGTCACATATGGGACTCACCTACAGACGTCACATATGGGACTCACCTACACACGTCACATATGGGACTCACCTACACACGTCACATATGGGACTCACCTACAGACGTCACATATGGGACTCACCTACAGACGTCACATATGGGACTCACCTACACACGTCACATATGGGACTCACCTACACACGTCACATATGGGACTCACCTACAGACGTCACATATGGGACTCACCTACACACGTCACATATGGGACTCACCTACACACGTCACATATGGGACTCACCTACACACGTCACATATGGGACTCACCTACACACGTCACATATGGGACTCACCTACACACGTCACATATGGGACTCACCTACACACGTCACATATGGGACTCACCTACACACGTCACATATGGGACTCACCTACACACGTCACATATGGGACTCACCTACACACGTCACATATGGGACTCACCTACACACGTCACATATGGGACTCACCTACACACGTCACATATGGGACTCACCTACACACGTCACATATGGGACTCACCTACACACGTCACATAGGGGACTCACCTACACAAGTCGCACAGGGGACTCACCTACACACGTCACATAGGGGACTCACCTACACACGTCACATAGGGGACTCACCTACACACGTCACACAGGGGACTCACCTACACACGTCACACAGGGGACTCACCTACACACGTCACATAGGGGACTCACCTACACACGTCACATATGGGACTCACCTACACACGTCACATATGGGACTCACCTACACACGTCACATATGGGACTCACCTACACACGTCACATATGGGACTCACCTACACACGTCACATATGGGACTCACCTACACACGTCACATATGGGACTCACCTACACACGTCACATATGGGACTCACCTACACACGTCACATATGGGACTCACCTACACAAGTCGCACAGGAGACTCACCTACACACGTCACACAGGGGACTCACCTACACACGTCACACAGGGGACTCACCTACACACGTCACACAGGGGACTCACCTACACAAGTCGCACAGGAGACTCACCTACACACGTCACACAGGGGACTCACCTACACACGTCACATATGGGACTCACCTACACACGTCACATATGGGACTCACCTACACAAGTCGCACAGGAGACTCACCTACACACGTCACACAGGGGACTCACCTACACACGTCACACAGGGGACTCACCTACACACGTCACACAGGGGACTCACCTACACAAGTCGCACAGGAGACTCACCTACACACGTCACACAGGGGACTCACCTACACACGTCACACAGGGGACTCACCTACACACGTCACACAGGGGACTCACCTACACAAGTCGCACAGGAGACTCACCTACACACGTCACACAGGGGACTCACCTACACAAGTCGCACAGGAGACTCACCTACACACGTCACACAGGGGACTCACCTACACACGTCACACAGGGGACTCACCTACACAAGTCGCACAGGAGACTCACCTACACACGTCACACAGGGGACTCACCTACACAAGTCGCACAGGAGACTCACCTACACACGTCACACAGGGGACTCACCTACACACGTCACACAGGGGACTCACCTACACAAGTCGCACAGGAGACTCACCTACACACGTCACACAGGGGACTCACCTACACAAGTCGCACAGGAGACTCACCTACACACGTCACACAGGGGACTCACCTACACAAGTCGCACAGGAGACTCACCTACACACGTCACACAGGGGACTCACCTACACACGTCACACAGGGGACTCACCTACACAAGTCGCACAGGAGACTCACCTACACACGTCACACAGGGGACTCACCTACACAAGTCACACAGGGGACTCACCTACACAAGTCGCACAGGAGACTCACCTACACACGTCACACAGGGGACTCACCTACACACGTCACACAGGGGACTCACCTACACAAGTCGCACAGGAGACTCACCTACACACGTCACACAGGGGACTCACCTACACACGTCACACAGGGAACTCACCTACACACGTCACACAGGGGACTCACCTACACACGTCACACAGGGGACTCACCTACACACGTCACACAGGGGACTCACCTACACAAGTCACACAGGGGACTCACCTACACATGTCACACAGGGGACTCACCTACACACGTCACACAGGGGACTCACCTACACACGTCACACAGGGAACTCACCTACACACGTCACACAGGGGACTCACCTACACACGTCACACAGGGGACTCACCTACACACGTCACACAGGGGACTCACCTACACACGTCACACAGGGGACTCACCTACACACGTCACACAGGGAACTCACCTACACACGTCACACGGGACTCACCTACACACGTCACACAGGGGACTCACCTACACACGTCACACAGGGGACTCACCTACACAAGTCACACAGGGGACTCACCTACACACGCCACACAGGGGACTCACCTACACACGTCACACAGGGGACTCACCTACACACGTCACATAGGGGACTCACCTACACACGTCACACAGGGGACTCACCTACACAAGTCACACAGGGGACTCACCTACACACGTCACACAGGGGACTCACCTACACACGTCACACAGGGAACTCACCTACACACGTCACACAGGGGACTCACCTACACACGTCACACAGGGAACTCACCTACACACGTCACACAGGGGACTCACCTACACACGTCACACAGGGGACTCACCTACACACGTCACACAGGGGACTCACCTACACACGTCACACAGGGAACTCACGTACACACGTCACACAGGGGACTCACCTACACAAGTCACACAGGGGACTCACCTACACACGTCACACAGGGGACTCACCTACACACGTCACACAGGGAACTCACCTACACACGTCACACAGGGGACCCACCTACACACGTCACACAGGGAACTCACGTACACACGTCACACAGGGGACTCACCTACACACGTCACACAGGGGACTCACCTACACACGTCACACAGGGGACTCACCTACACACGTCACACAGGGGACTCACCTACACAAGTCACACAGGGGACTCACCTCCATCGAAGACACCGCGAGACTCCAAGGGGACATCAACCAAATCTTCGAATGGGTCACTCACAACAATATGAAGTTCAACGAGGAGAAATTTCAACTACTCAGATATGGAAAACTTGAAGAAATTAAAAATGTGTCAGGGTATACCACAAATTCTAACCATACAATAGAGCGGAAAAGAAATGTGAAGGACCTGGGAGTGATAATGTCAGAGGATCTCGCCTTCAAAGGCCACAACAATGTATCTACCTCATCTGCTAGGAAAATGATAGGATGGATAATGAGAACCTTCAAAACTAGGGACGCCAAGCCCATGATGATTCTCTACAAATCGCTTGTGCTCTCTAGGCTGGAATACTGCTGTACACTAACGGCCCCCTTTAAGGCTGGCGACATTGCAGACCAGGAGAGTGTACAAAGAACTTTCACAGCACACATAAGTGCGATAAGGCACCTAAACTACTGGGAAAGGTTAAAGGTCCTTGATCTGTATTCCCTGGAACGCAGGCGAGAGAGATACATGATAATATACACTTGGAAGGTCCTGGAGGGATTGGATACCAAACCCGCACACGAAAATCACTCCATATGAAAGCAATGACTTGGCAGGAGATGCAACATTCCCCCGATGAAAAGCAGGGGTGCCACGAGTACACTGAGAGACAACACAGTAAGTGTCAGGGCCCAAGACTGTTCAATTACCTCTCAGCATACATAAGGGGGATTACTAATAGACCCCTGACTGTCTTCAAGAAGGCACTGGACAGGTACATAAAGTCAATACCTGACCAACCGGGCTGTGGTTAGTACGTCAGCTTGCGTGCGGCCAGCAGTAATAGCCTGGTTGATCATACCCTGATCCACCATGAGGCCTGGTCTCAGACCGGGCTGCAGGGGCGTTGACCCCCGAAACCCTCTCCAGGTAAACACACATCACACAGGGGGCTCACCTACAGACGTCACACAGGGGACTCACCTACAGACGTCACACAGGGGACTCACCTACACACGTCACACAGGGGACTCACCTACACACGTCACACAGGGGACTCACCTACACACGTCACACAGGGGACTCATCTACAGACGTCACACAGGGGACTCACCTACACACGTCACACAGGGGACTCATCTACAGACGTCACACAGGGGACTCACCTACAGACGTCACACAGGGGACTCACCTACACACGTCACACAGGGGACTCACCTACACACGTCACACAGGGGACTCATCTACAGACGTCACACAGGGGACTCACCTACACACGTCACACATGGGACTCATCTACAGACGTCACACAGGGGACTCACCTACACACGTCACACAGGGGACTCATCTACAGACGTCACAGGGGACTCACCTACACACGTCACACAGGGGACTCACCTACACATGTCACACAGGGGACCCACCTACACACGTCACACAGGGGACTCACCTACACATGTCACATAGGGGACCCACCTACACACGTCACACAGGGGACTCACCTACACACGTCACTGAGGGGACTCACCTACACACGTCACTGAGGGGACTCACCTACACACGTCACTGAGGGGACTCACCTACACACGTCACTGAGGGAACTCACCTACACACGTCACTGAGGGAACTCACCTACACACGTCACTGAGGGGACTCACCTACACACGTCACTGAGGGGACTCACCTACACACGTCACTGAGGGAACTCACCTACACACGTCACTGAGGGAACTCACCTATACACGTCACTGAGGGAACTCACCTACACACGTCACTGAGGGAACTCACCTACACACGTCACTGAGGGAACTCACCTACACACGTCACTGAGGGATCTCACCTACACACGTCACTGAGGGAACTCACCTACACACGTCACTGAGGGAACTCACCTACACACGTCACTGAGGGAACTCACCTACACACGTCACTGAGGGAACTCACCTACACACGTCACTGAGGGAACTCACCTACACACGTCACTGAGGGAACTCACCTACACACGTCACTGAGGGAACTCACCTACACACGTCACTGAGGGAACTCACCTACACACGTCACTGAGGGAACTCACCTACACACGTCACTGAGGGAACTCACCTACACACGTCACTGAGGAGACTCACCTACACACGTCACTGAGGGAACTCACCTACACACGTCACTGAGGGAACTCACCTACACACGTCACTGAGGGAACTCACCTACACACGTCACTGAGGGAACTCACCTACACACGTCACTGAGGGAACTCACCTATACAGCACCTGAGGAAGGAGAAGACGTGTGCTCGTGTAGCTGTCGCACCAGCGTCGACAACCACAGTGTAGACACTCTGCCACGCCCACGCCTTACCACCGCCCACGCCCACACACGGAGACTCACGCCGCCCAGGACTGCCTGCACCAGCAGAGAGAGAAAGAGCGAGAAAAGAGAGGGAAAGAGAGAGAGAGATTAACGATAATTCACAATATTAAATATCCGAAATTCCGCATATAAAAAATAGATGAAAAAAATCACCTAATATTCCTAAAATGGCTCCTGATCCAAGGAACATGAGCTATTTTCCTCTTCCTCGGATCAATTCTGATTACCTACCACTCCCCTCGTCCCGTTTTTTTTACTATTTGCTTAATAATAATAATAATAATAATAATAATAATAATAATAATAATAATGGTATAAACATCTGTCTAAACCAATAATAATAATAATAATTATTATTATCTTTATCTTTACAGGTAAGTGGTGAATGTACTCACACTCGACTAAGGTGAGTACGTTGTCATATCTTCTGACGGATACATTGTCATAGTCTTGTGACGAGTACATTGTCATAGTCTTGTGAGGAGTACATTGTCATAGTCTTGTGACGAGTACATTGTCATAGTCTTGTGACGAGTACATTGTCATAGTCTTGTGACGAGTACATTGTCATAGTCTTGTGACGAGTACATTGTCATAGTCTTGTGACGAGTACATTGTCATACTCTTGGGGTGAGTACATATACAAACGTTGAGTGAAAGATAATCACTCAAGTGGTAAGTAAACACTCAAGTGGAAGGCAGTTCAATGTAGATAAATGCAAGGTTGTGAAGCTCGGGAGTGTCCATAACCCTAGTACTTATAAGTTAAATAATGTAGAACTTAGCCATACAGATTGCGAAAAGGACTTGGGGGTTATGGTAAGCAGCAACCTTAAACCAAGACAGCAATGCCTAAGCGTACGTAATAAGGCAAATAGATTACTGGGATTTATATCAAGAAGTGTAAGCAACAGAAGTCCAGAGGTCATACTGCAGCTTTATACATCATTAGTAAGGCCTCACCTAGATTATGCAGCTCAATTCTGGTCTCCATATTACAGAATGGACATAAATTCGTTAGAAAACATTCAGCGTAGGATGACTAAATTAATACATAGCATTAGAAATCTTCCTTATGAAGAAAGATTGAAGACTCTTAAGTTACATTCACTTGTTAGACGAAGAATGAGGGGAGACCTGATCGAAGTGTATAAGTGGAAGATAGGTATTAATAAAGGGGATATTAATAAGGTCTTGAGGATGTCTCTCCAAGAGAGAACCCGCAGTAATGGATTTAAATTAGATAAGTTTAGATTTAGAAAGGACATAGGAAAGTATTGGTTTGGAAATAGGGTAGTAGATGAGTGGAACAGTCTACCTAGTTGGGTTATTGAGGCTGGGACTTTGGGTAGTTTCAAATTTAGGTTGGATAAGTACATGAGTGGGAGGGGTTGGATTTGAGTGGGACTTTCACATCAGAACTTATTTCTTGGGTGGCATTGAAAATTGAGTTGGTCAAATGTTTTGTTAGTGGGATGAATTGTAAGGACGTGCCTAGTATAGGCCAGCAGGCCTCCTGCAGTGTTCCTCCTTTCTTATGTTCTTATGTTATGTTCTTATACAAGGAACTACAGGTAGATACAATAACTACAAGGTACTACAAGTAGATACAATAACTACAAGGTACTACAAGTAGATACAATAACTACAAGGTACTACAAGTAGATACAATAACTACAAGGTACTACAAGTAGATACAATAACTACAAGGTACTACAAGTAGATACAATAACTAAAAGGTACTACAAGTAGATACAATAACTACAAGGTACTACAAGTAGATACAATAACTACAAGGTACTACAAGTAGATACAATAACTACAAGGAACTACAGGTAGATACAATAACTACAAGGAACTACAAGTAGATACAATAACTACAAGTAGATACAATAACTACAAGGAACTACGAGTAGATACAATAACTACAAGGAACTACAGGTAGATACAATAACTACAAGGAACTACAAGTAGATACAATAACTACAAGTAGATACAATAACTACAAGGTACTACAAGTAGATACAATAACTACAAGGTACTACAGGTAGATACAATAACTACAAGGAACTACAAGTAGATACAATAACTACAAGGAACTACAAGTAGATACAATAACTACAAGTAGATACAATAACTACAAGGTACTACAAGTAGATACAATAACTACAAGGTACTACAAGTAGATACAATAACTATAAGGTACTACAAGTAGATACAATAACTACAAAGAACTACAAGTAGATACAATAACTACAAGGTACTACAAGTAGATACAATAACTACAAGGAACTACAAGTAGATACAATAACTACAAGGTACTACAAGTAGATACAATAACTACAAGGAACTACAAGTAGATACAATAACTACAAGGTACTACAAGTAGATACAATAACTACAAGGTACTACAAGTAGATACAATAACTATAAGGTACTACAAGTAGATACAATAACTACAAAGAACTACAAGTAGATACAATAACTACAAGGTACTACAAGTAGATACAATAACTACAAGGTACTACAAGTAGATACAATAACTACAAGGAACTACAGGTAGATACAATAACTACAAGGTACTACAAGTAGATACAATAACTACAAGGTACTACAAGTAGATACAATAACTACAAGGAACTACAAGTAGATACAATAACTACAAGGTACTACAAGTAGATACAATAACTACAAGGTACTACAAGTAGATACAATAACTACAAGGTGCTACAAGTAGATACAATAACTACAAGGTACTACAAGTAGATACAAAAACTACAAGGAACTACAGGTAGATACAATAACTACAAGGAACTACAAGTAGATACAATAACTACAAGGTACTACAAGTAGATACAAAAACTACAAGGAACTACAGGTAGATACAATAACTACAAGGGGTAAGCTGGAGCTACTTAAGAAAGAACATTAATATTAATAAGCTCCAGCCAGCCAGCCAGCCAGCCAGCCAGCCAGCCAGCCAGCCAGCCAGCCAGCCAGCCAGCCAGTCAGCCAGCCAGCCATCTAGCCAGCCAGCTATCTAGCCAGCCATCTAGCCAGCCAGCCAGCCAGCCAGCCAGCCAGCCAGTCAGCCAGCCAGCCATCTAGCCAGCCAGCTATCTAGCCAGCCATCTAGCCAGCCAGCCAGCCAGCCAGCCAGTCAGCCAGCCAGCCATCTAGCCAGCCAGCTATCTAGCCAGCCATCTAGCCAGCCAGCCAGCCAGCCAGCCAGCCAGCCAGTCAGCCAGCCAGCCATCTAGCCAGCCAGCTATCTAGCCAGCCATCTAGCCAGGCAGCCAGCCAGCCAGCCAGCCAGCCAGCCAGCCAGCCAGCCAGCCAGCCAGCCAGCCAGCCAGCCTGCCTGCCAGGCAGCCAGCCAGCCATCTAGCCAGCCAGCGATCGAGCGAGCGATCTAGCCAGCCAGCCAGCAAGCCAGCCAGCCAGCCAGCCAGCCAGCCAGCCAGCCAGCCAGCCAGCCAGCCAGCCAGCCAGCCAGCCAGCCAGTCAGCCAGCCAGCCATCTAGCCAGCCAGCTATCTAGCCAGCCATCTAGCCAGCCAGCCAGCCAGCCAGCCAGCCAGCCAGTCAGCCAGCCAGCCATCTAGCCAGCCAGCTATCTAGCCAGCCATCTAGCCAGCCAGCCAGCCAGCCAGCCAGCCAGCCAGTCAGCCAGCCAGCCATCTAGCCAGCCAGCTATCTAGCCAGCCATCTAGCCAGCCAGCCAGCCAGCCAGCCAGCCAGCCAGTCAGCCAGCCAGCCATCTAGCCAGCCAGCTATCTAGCCAGCCATCTAGCCAGGCAGCCAGCCAGCCAGCCAGCCAGCCAGCCAGCCAGCCAGCCAGCCAGCCAGCCAGTCAGCCAGCCAGCCATCTAGCCAGCCAGCTATCTAGCCAGCCATCTAGCCAGCCAGCCAGCAAGCCAGCCAGCCAGCCAGCCAGCCAGCCAGCCAGCCAGCCAGCCAGCCAGCCAGCCAGCCAGCCAGCCAGCCAGTCAGCCAGCCAGCCATCTAGCCAGCCAGCTATCTAGCCAGCCATCTAGCCAGCCAGCCAGCAAGCCAGCCAGCCAGCCAGCCAGCCAGCCAGCCAGCCAGCCAGCCAGCCAGGGAATGTGGGAGGGAGGAAAGGCAAAATGGAAGGAAAGAAAGATGATAATGAGGAATAATAAATATTAAAGATGATATAAAGAGAAATAATGAGAAATAATATAGTGAACAGGAAAGGATGAATAATAGATGGTGCGAAATAATAGATAATGAGAAAAAATAGATAATGGGAATGATAGATATTATGTACTCTTAACGCTAGATTTACAAACATTTTTACTAGTGGAAGAATGAAGAGAGAGAGAGAGAGAGAGAGAGAGAGAGAGAGGGAGAGGGAGAGGGAGAGAGAGAGGGAGGGAGAGAGAGAGAGAGAGAGAGAGAGAGAGAGGGAGAGGGAGAGGGAGAGAGAGAGGGAGGGAGAGAGAGAGAGAGAGAGAGAGAGAGAGAGAGAGAGAGACATTTAACAGTGCCACAGCAAAAATTTCGCGAGTAATAAAGTGAGCCTCGATGGCTGGACCAGACCTGTATCACACCTCTGTACGACACAGTGTCTGTCATCTGTCTGTCTATGGCTGGACCAGACTTGTATCACACCTCTGTACGACACAGTGTCTGTCATCTGTCTGTCTATGGCTGGACCAGACCTGTATCACACCTCTGTACGACACAGTGTCTGTCATCTGTCTGTCTATGGCTGGACCAGACCTGTATCACACCTCTGTACGACACAGTGTCTGTCATCTGTCTGTCTATGGCTGGACCAGACCTGTATCACACCTCTGTACGACACAGTGTCTGTCATCTGTCTGTCTGTGGCTGGACCAGACCTGTATCACACCTCTGTACGACACAGTGTCTGTCATCTGTCTGTCTATGGCTGGACCAGACCTGTATCACACCTCTGTACGACACAGTGTCTGTCATCTGTCTGTCTGTGGCTGGACCAGACCTGTATCACACCTCTGTACGACACAGTGTCTGTCATCTGTCTGTCTGTGGCTGGACCAGACCTGTATCACACCTCTGTACGACACAGTGTCTGTCATCTGTCTGTCTGTGGCTGGACCAGACCTGTATCACACCTCTGTACGACACAGTGTCTGTCGTCTGTCTGTCTATGGCTGGACCAGACCTGTATCACACCTCTGTACGACACAGTGTCTGTCGTCTGTCTGTCTATGGCTGGACCAGACCTGTATCACACCTCTGTACGACACAGTGTCTGTCATCTGTCTGTCTGTGGCTGGACCAGACCTGTATCACACCTCTGTACGACACAGTGTCTGTCATCTGTCTGTCTGTGGCTGGACCAGACCTGTATCACACCTCTGTACGACACAGTGTCTGTCATCTGTCTGTCTATGGCTGGACCAGACCTGTATCACACCTCTGTACGACACAGTGTCTGTCATCTGTCTGTCTATGGCTGGACCAGACCTGTATCACACCTCTGTACGACACAGTGTCTGTCATCTGTCTGTCTGTGGCTGGACCAGACCTGTATCACACCTCTGTACGACACAGTGTCTGTCATCTGTCTGTCTGTGGCTGGACCAGACCTGTATCACACCTCTGTACGACACAGTGTCTGTCGTCTGTCTGTCTATGGCTGGATCACACTTGTATCACACCTCTGTACGACACAGTGTCTGTCATCTGTCTGTCTATGGCTGGACCAGACCTGTATCACACCTCTGTACGACACAGTGTCTGTCATCTGTCTGTCTATGGCTGGACCAGACCTGTATCACACCTCTGTACGACACAGTGTCTGTCATCTGTCTGTCTGTGGCTGGACCAGACCTGTATCACACCTCTGTACGACACAGTGTCTGTCATCTGTCTGTCTATGGCTGGACCAGACCTGTATCACACCTCTGTACGACACAGTGTCTGTCATCTGTCTGTCTGTGGCTGGACCAGACCTGTATCACACCTCTGTACGACACAGTGTCTGTCATCTGTCTGTCTATGGCTGGATCAGACTTGTATCACACCTCTGTACGACACAGTGTCTGTCATCTGTCTGTCTATGGCTGGATCAGACTTGTATCACACCTCTGTACGACACAGTGTCTGTCATCTGTCTGTCTGTGGCTGGACCAGACCTGTATCACTCCTCTGTACGACACTGTCTGTCATCTGTCTGTCTATGGCTGGACCAGACCTGTATCACACCTCTGTACGACACAGTGTCTGTCATCTGTCTGTCTATGGCTGGACCAGACCTGTATCACACCTCTGTACGACACAGTGTCTGTCATCTGTCTGTCTATGGCTGGACCAGACCTGTATCACACCTCTGTACGACACAGTGTCTGTCATCTGTCTGTCTATGGCTGGATCAGACTTGTATCACACCTCTGTACGACACAGTGTCTGTCATCTGTCTGTCTATGGCTGGACCAGACCTGTATCACACCTCTGTACGACACAGTGTCTGTCATCTGTCTGTCTATGGCTGGATCAGACTTGTATCACACCTCTGTACGACACAGTGTCTGTCATCTGTCTGTCTATGGCTGGACCAGACCTGTATCACACCTCTGTACGACACAGTGTCTGTCATCTGTCTGTCTGTGGCTGGACCAGACCTGTATCACACCTCTGTACGACACAGTGTCTGTCATCTGTCTGTCTATGGCTGGATCAGACTTGTATCACACCTCTGTACGACACAGTGTCTGTCATCTGTCTGTCTATGGCTGGACCAGACCTGTATCACACCTCTGTACGACACAGTGTCTGTCATCTGTCTGTCTATGGCTGGATCAGACTTGTATCACACCTCTGTACGACACAGTGTCTGTCATCTGTCTGTCTGTGGCTGGACCAGACCTGTATCACACCTCTGTACGACACAGTGTCTGTCATCTGTCTGTCTATGGCTGGACCAGACCTGTATCACACCTCTGTACGACACAGTGTCTGTCATCTGTCTGTCTGTGGCTGGACCAGACCTGTATCACACCTCTGTACGACACAGTGTCTGTCATCTGTCTGTCTATGGCTGGATCAGATTTGTATCACACCTCTGTACGACACAGTGTCTGTCATCTGTCTGTCTATGGCTGGACCAGACCTGTATCACACCTCTGTACGACACAGTGTCTGTCATCTGTCTGTCTATGGCTGGATCAGACTTGTATCACACCTCTGTACGACACAGTGTCTGTCATCTGTCTGTCTGTGGCTGGACCAGACCTGTATCACACCTCTGTACGACACAGTGTCTGTCATCTGTCTGTCTATGGCTGGACCAGACCTGTATCACACCTCTGTACGACACAGTGTCTGTCATCTGTCTGTCTGTGGCTGGACCAGACCTGTATCACACCTCTGTACGACACAGTGTCTGTCATCTGTCTGTCTATGGCTGGACCAGACCTGTATCACACCTCTGTACGACACAGTGTCTGTCATCTGTCTGTCTGTGGCTGGACCAGACCTGTATCACACCTCTGTACGACACAGTGTCTGTCATCTGTCTGTCTATGGCTGGACCAGACCTGTATCACACCTCTGTACGACACAGTGTCTGTCATCTGTCTGTCTGTGGCTGGACCAGACCTGTATCACACCTCTGTACGACACAGTGTCTGTCATCTGTCTGTCTATGGCTGGACCAGACCTGTATCACACCTCTGTACGACACAGTGTCTGTCATCTGTCTGTCTATGGCTGGACCAGACCTGTATCACACCTCTGTACGACACAGTGTCTGTCGTCTGTCTGTCTATGGCTGGACCAGACCTGTATCACACCTCTGTACGACACAGTGTCTGTCGTCTGTCTGTCTATGGCTGGACCAGACCTGTATCACACCTCTGTACGACACAGTGTCTGTCATCTGTCTGTCTATGGCTGGACCAGACCTGTATCACACCTCTGTTCGACACAGTGTCTGTCATCTGTCTGTCTGTGGCTGGACCAGACCTGTATCACACCTCTGTACGACACAGTGTCTGTCATCTGTCTGTCTATGGCTGGACCAGACCTGTATCACACCTCTGTACGACACAGTGTCTGTCATCTGTCTGTCTATGGCTGGACCAGACCTGTATCACACCTCTGTTCGACACAGTGTCTGTCATCTGTCTGTCTGTGGCTGGACCAGACCTGTATCACACCTCTGTACGACACAGTGTCTGTCATCTCTCTGTCTATGGCTGGACCAGACCTGTATCACACCTCTGTACGACACAGTGTCTGTCATCTGTCTGTCTATGGCTGGACCAGACCTGTATCACACCTCTGTACGACACAGTGTCTGTCATCTGTCTGTCTATGGCTGGATCAGACTTGTATCACACCTCTGTACGACACAGTGTCTGTCATCTGTCTGTCTATGGCTGGACCAGACCTGTATCACACCTCTGTACGACACAGTGTCTGTCATCTGTCTGTCTATGGCTGGACCAGACCTGTATCACACCTCTGTACGACACAGTGTCTGTCATCTGTCTGTCTATGGCTGGATCAGACTTGTATCACACCTCTGTACGACACAGTGTCTGTCATCTGTCTGTCTATGGCTGGACCAGACCTGTATCACACCTCTGTACGACACAGTGTCTGTCATCTGTCTGTCTATGGCTGGACCAGACCTGTATCACACCTCTGTACGACACAGTGTCTGTCATCTGTCTGTCTGTGGCTGGACCAGACCTGTATCACACCTCTGTACGACACAGTGTCTGTCATCTGTCTGTCTATGGCTGGACCAGACCTGTATCACACCTCTGTACGACACAGTGTCTGTCATCTGTCTGTCTATGGCTGGACCAGACCTGTATCACACCTCTGTACGACACAGTGTCTGTCATCTGTCTGTCTATGGCTGGACCAGACCTGTATCACACCTCTGTACGACACAGTGTCTGTCATCTGTCTGTCTATGGCTGGATCAGACTTGTATCACACCTCTGTACGACACAGTGTCTGTCATCTGTCTGTCTATGGCTGGATCAAACCTGTATCACACCTCTGTACGACACAGTGTCTGTCATCTGTCTGTCTATGGCTGGATCAGACTTGTATCACACCTCTGTACGACACAGTGTCTGTCATCTGTCTGTCTATGGCTGGACCAGACCTGTATCACACCTCTGTACGACACAATGTCTGTCATCTGTCTGTCTGTGGCTGGACCAGACCTGTATCACATCTCTGTTTCACACATTGTCATCTGTCTCTCACCTATCCTGACTTTTGGAGAGTAGTGGTAATAACTCCTCCTTCCTCTTCCTCCCCAACCCCCCATCTATCCCTCACTTCTTAAACCCCCCTCTACCCCTCACCTCTTAAATCCCCTTTCTCCTCTTCCTGTAGACAGCCTGTACTGTCTGCATAGACAGCCTATGCTGTCTGCCAGCTGAGTTCATATTTCTCTGGTGGCCCGGTGGTCTGGTGGCTAAAACTCCCGCTTCACACACGGAGGGCCCGGGTTCGATTCCCGGCGGGTGGAAATTCTGACACGTTTCCTTACACCTATTGTCCTGTTCACCTAGCAGCAAATAGGTACCTGGGTGTTAGTCGACTGGTGTGGGTCGCATCCTGGGGGACAAGATTAAGGACCCCAATGGAAATAAGTTAGACAGTCCTCGATGACGCACTGACTTTCTTGGGTTATCCTGGGTGGCTAACCCTCCGGGGTTAAAAATCCGAACGAAATCTTATCTTATCTTATCTCTCCATGCTCGTGCTGCCACCTATAGGCCTATGCACTTCAGTATGCCCAGACCTGCCTCTCTCTCACTCACTCAGCGGCCTTCACTCAGTCAACAAGGCCTACTCCTCTCTCCCTCATTTATTATGAGTTACTTGGCGGTTCTTGGTAGCGCGGAGTAATGATAAGGCTTCGGAGGCTTCTTACTTTATTTGCGATCTGGGGTACACAGGCAGTGTGTTAAGTGCGTATGGCCCGGGAGGGCCATGCCCAGCGACGGAGAGAGGAGTAGACCTTGTTGACTGAGTGAAGGCCGTTGAGTGAGAGAGAGGCAGGTCTGGGCATACTGAAGTGCATAGGCCTATAGGTGGCAGCATGAGCATGGCGCAAAATATGAACTCAGCTGGCAGACAGCATAGGCTGTCTATGCAGACAGTACAGGCTGTCTACATTCGCTCGGCCACACACCGCCATGGTCGTCCCTGACCATAACTGGCTGTAAAAAAAAAAACTTGGTCTCTCTCTCGCAGGAACAGGGAAAACAGAACACAAAATAAAAGCATATAGCAAATTTAAACAGCCATTTCTGTCTGCTAGTTTCATATTCCGCGGCACTCCGGTGCTACCCTCTCTAGTCCTGCCCAGGTAAGTGGGACGCTGGGCCCACTCGCTCTCACTTCACGGCCTACCCTCTCGGGTTCAACTGCTCCTCTCCGCGGACTGGCTATCGGTCATTCCCTCACTTTGCCCGTTGTGTACTCACTCCTTCCAATTAAAGCCCAACTAGTCCACGGCCGTATCTTTGCTACCTATGCTACCCCCTTCGGCACTAAACCGCTGTTCAACAGCAAGAACAGTAATAACATTCCTCCTCAACTCCCCCTCTACCCCTCACCTGTGTGTGATGAATGGTTTGAAAAACCGACAAGTTGAAGATTGAGACACTTATGCAACATATGGGAATCTTTATTCAGGAAACGTTTCGCCACACAGTGGCTTCATCAGTCCAATACAAAGTAGAAACGCGTAAGGAGAGGAGGAGTTCGAGGTAATCAGTCCCTCAACCTGGAGTCGATGTGTTCAGTCCATCAATCTTGTAGAATGTACAGCATAGGGCCGTAGACGTGGCTTATATACTGTAGTGAGGTGAGGCGAAGCAGGAGGAGGCGGGGTCATGGTGGTACCATCCACTAGTCGAAGTAGGTCTTCGTCCAAAGGTTGGACAAGTGTTGAAGAATTCTTTGTAACAAGATCCCATGATGCTGCAGTGTCTGACAGTTGTGATGAATGGTTTGAAAAACCGACAAGTTGAAGATTGACACTTATGCAACATATGGGAAGATTCCCATATGTTGCATAAGTATCTCAATCTTCTACCCCTCACCTCTTAAAAACCCCTCTCCTCCTCTTCCTCCCCAACCCCCCTCTGCCCCTCACCGCTTAAACCCCCCTCCCCTCCTCCTCCTCCTCCTCCAGCATTCTGAGTATTAATACAAAGGGGATGGATAGGCCAGCCTGTGAACAATATGATGTTCAATGAGGACAAATTCCAACTACTCCGTTATGGAAAACTGGAGGAGATAATAACTAGAACAGAGTATACTACTGACTCCGGCCATACAATAGAGCGGAAAAATAATGTAAGGGACCTGGGAGTAGTAATGTCTGAGGATCTCACTTTCAAGGATCACAACAGTGCCACGATCGCACGTGCAAAGAAAATGATAGGATGGATAATGAGAACTTTCAAAACGAGAGATGCCAAGCCCATGATGATCCTTTTCAAATCACTTGTTCTCTCTAGGCTGGAATACTGCTGTACATTAACATCTCCATACAAAGCAGGTGAAATCGCAGATCTAGAGAGCGTACAGAGATCCTTTACTGCACGTATAAGTTCTGTCAAGCACCTTAACTACTGGGAACGCTTGGAAGCACTTGACTTGTACTCGTTGGAACGCAGGAGGGAGAGATATATCATAATCTACACTTGGAAAATCTTGGAAGGAATGGTCCCAAATCTGCACACAGAAATCACTCCCTACGAAAGTAAAAGACTGGGCAGGCGATGCAAAATGCCGCCAATAAAAAGTAGGGGCGCCATTGGTACACTAAGAGAAAACACCATAAGTGTCCGGGGCCCAAAACTGTTCAACAGCCTCCCATCAAGCATTAGGGGAATTACCAATAAACCCCTGGCTGCCTTCAAGAGAGAGCTGAACAGATACCTAAAGTCAGTGCCGGATCAGCCGGGCTGTGGCTCGTACGTTGGACTGCGTGCGGCCAGCAGTAACAGCCTAGTTGATCAGGCCCTGATCCATCGGGAGGCCTGGTCATGGACCGGGCCGCGGGGGCGTTGATCCCCGGAATAACCTCCAGGTAACCTCCAGGAGGAGGAAGAGACGACAACAAAAAGAGTAGACTGCTTAAACAAAATGTGATAAAATAGGAAGAAGAGGAGAGGCACTTACATTACGATGAGAGAGAGGGGAGGGGGGAGGGGGGAGGGGAGGGAGGACAATTAAAGCGGCGACAATGAAAAGGGAAGCTAAAGCTGATATTAAAGGAAAGAGGAACAGCAGTAACATTCCTGGACCCTGGAAGTTGTTGGGTGAATACTAACATCACCAGGTCAGCACCGGGTCAACATCACCAGGTTAACGCCACCACGTCAGCACCAGGTCAACATCACCAGCACCAGGTCAGCACCACCATCACCAGGTCAACATCACCATCACCACATCATCACCACTATCACCAGGGAACATCACAAGGTCAACACCACCAGGTCAGCATCAACATCACCAGGTCAACATCAACATCGGGTCAATATCACCAGGTCAACGCCAACACCAGGGTCAGCATCACCAGGTCAACATCAACGCACAACATCAACATACTGCAGTAAATTAACATCTCCAATCAAGGCATGTGAAATTGCAGATCTGTACAATGTACAGAGATCCTTTACTGCACGTATAAGTTCCATCAAACACCTTAACTACTGGGAGCGCCTGGAAGCACTTGACTTGTACTCACTGGAGCGCAGGCGAGGGAGATACATTATAATCTATACCTGAAAGATCCTGTAGGGACTGGTCCCTAATTTGCACGCAGAAATCACTTCCTACGAAAGCAAAATAATTGGTAGGCGATGCAACATATCCCCAATGAAAAGTAGGGGCGCCATTAGTACACTAAGAGAAAGCACAATAAGTGTCCGGGGCCCAAGATTGTTCAACAGCCTCCCACCAGCCATGAGGGGAATTACCAATAGACCCCTGGTTGTCTGCAACAGGGTGCTGGACAGATACCTAAAGTCAGTGCCAGAAAAGCCGGGGTGTGGTTCGTACGTTGGATTGCGTGCGGCCAGCAGTAACAGCCTCGTTGATCAGGCTCTGATACACCAGGTGGCCTGGTCAAGGACCGGGCCGAGGGTGCGCTGATCCCCGAAATACCCTCCAAGTAGACTCCAGATAGACCAGATCAACATCAAAACCACCAAGTCAACACCTACATCACCAGGTCAACATCAGCACCACCAGGTCAACATCAGCACCACCAGGTCAACATCAGCACCACCAGGTCAACATCAGCACCACCAGGTCAACATCAACACCACCAGGTCAACATCAACACCACCAGATCAACATCAACACCACCAGGTCAACATCAACACCACCAGGTCAACATCAACACCACCAGGTCAACATCAACACCACCAGGTCAACATCAACACCACCAGGTCAACATCATCACCACCAGATCAACATCAACACCACCAGGTCAACTTCAACACCACCAGGTCAATATCAACATTACCAGGTCAACATCAACATCACCAGGTCAACATCAGCATCATCAGTTCAACATCAACATCACCAGGTCAACATCAACATCACCAGGTTAATATCAACACCACCAGGTCAACATCAGCATCAACACCACCAGGTCAACATCAACACCACCAGATCAACATCAACACCACCGGGTTAACATCAACACCACCAGGCCATCAACACCACCAGGTCAACATCAGCACCACCAGGTCAACATCAACACCACCAGGTCAACACCAACACCACCAGATCAACATCACCACCAGGTCAACATCAACACCACCAGGTCAACATCAATACCACCAGGTCAACATCAACACCACCAAGTCAATATCAACACCACCAGATCAACATCAACACCACCAGGTCAACATCAACACCACCAGGTCAACAACACCACCAGGTCAACATCAACACTACCAGGTCAACATGAACACCACCAGATCAACATCAACACCACCAGGTCAACATCAACACCACCAGGTCAACATCAACACCTTCAGGTCAACATCAACACCACCAGGTCAACATCAACACCACCAGGTCAACAACACCACCAGGTCAACATCAACACCACCAGGTCAACATCTACACCACCAGATCAACATCGACACCACCAGTTCAACATCAACACCACCAGGTCAACATCAACACCACCAGGTCAACATCAACACCACCAGGTCAACATCAACACCACCAGGTCAACATCAACACCACCCGGTCAACATCAACACCACCAGGTCAACATCAACACCACCAGATCAACATCAACACCACCAGGTCAACATCAACACCACCAGGTCAACATCAACACCACCAGGTCAACATCAACATCACCAGGTCAACATCAACACCACCAGGTCAACATCAACACCACCAGGTCAACATCAACACCACCAGGTCAACATTAACACCACCAGGTCAACATCAACACCACCAGGTCAACATCAACACCACTAGGTCAACATCAACACCACCAGGTCAACATCAACACCACCAGGTCAACATCAACACCACCAGGTCAACATCAACACCACCAGGTCAACATCAACACCACCAGGTCAACATCAACACCACCAGGGCAACATTAACACCACCAGGTCAACATCAACACCACCAGGTCAACATTAACACCACCAGGTCAACATCAACACCACCAGGTCAACATCAACACCACCAGGTCAGCATCAACACCACCAGGTCAACATCAACACCACCAGGTCAACATCAACACCACCAGGTCAACGTCAACACCACCAGGGCAACATTAACACCACCAGGTCAACATCAACACCACCAGGTCAACATTAACACCACCAGGTCAACATCAACACCACCAGGTCAACATCAACACCACCAGGTCAACATCAACACCACCAGGTCAACATCAACACCAGATCAACATCACAAAGTCAGTGAGGAGAAAAAAAAAACACAAGTCTTGTTTCAGATGCTTAAGCTGTGAAATTTTAATGTTATTCTCAGTTAAGTCTTGCAAAATTTGGAACGTGTGTTTTCGCACTAGAGGTAAAGAGGTGGAAACTAGACTGGATCTTAAGAAAGTGATGAAGGAGGAGTCAGTGTACTCACTGGTGAGTGAGAAACTGGGAGACGTGTTTTCTTCCACTTGTTTCTGCTTTCCTATGCTTGCTTCCGCTGTCTTCTGCTTGTCTTTGCTTGACTAAGTTTACTTTTGCTCGCCTCTGCTTGAAAAGTAGGGACTGTTGTAGGCCAATCCATCTCACGGATTTTAAATCGAAAATCTTAGTTTTCTTCACTAGTCTAAGAAACTGGTAAAATAAGAAGAGTAAAAATGCACCTATCTTTACTGAACAAATATATATATAGTCTGTATGAGAAATACTCAAAATAAACATACGTAATTGGAGAATAATATCTTATTACTCTCAGTAGTACCAGTACCAGTAACCAGTTACCAGTGTCAGTAGTAGGGACTCACTACCAACCGTCTGTGTGAATCACTTGTTATTCACTGTTGCAGCTGATTGTTCACAATCTTATCACTAAAGAAGCTGATCACACTTCTCTTAAGTGTTTATTGTGTTTTATGAGACACTTTGTTCACACTAACGCACAGATCGTTCTTTGTTGGTTATCCTGGCGTCAGTGTCACTCTCAGTAGAGTCAAAAGTAATCTGAAGACGCCACAGCACCCCACGCCATCACTCCCCTAGCACAAAAAAAAAGCTGACATAGTACTTTTGCTTCCTTGCCACTTCCTCGATGAAGCAAAGCAGAATGTTTGATTCTTGCTGTCTTAAACATAGACAACAATGTCCACTATCTTTACCATGGTAATAAAGTGGGAGCAGGATTTTCCTTAATTGTCCTGCTAAAGACAGATGAAAGCACAAATACATGAGCTCAGGAAGAATCCAGAGCTACTGACTGTCTATGATAATATCATACTCAGAACAGTACCACAATTGGAACTGACAGCACTCTATGTAGGTACAAAATTAGCTGTCTATCTCAACAAAGTACTTGATCATCTCAATATTGAAAAAAACCGTGATCTGGAGTGATAATGAAGCAGTTCTCCAGTGGTTAAGAAATAATAAGAGTAAGTTGGTCTATGTACAGAACAGAGTAGCAGAAATAAAAGAGATGCAGAGAGATTATCTCTTTCTTCACGTCTCTACCCAAGAGAATCCAGCTGACATGTTGTCACGTGGTGTCCCACTCAAGAAATTTGTGGATAATAAATTATGGCTCCACGGACCGAACTGGCTCTCTAATGAAAATAACTGGCCTCAGCAAAAGGCTCACATTATGCCAGAAGAAACAGTCTGCTTGAACACAGCAGAAATAAGTTGTGCAAATACTGCAGACACAACAGAAATAGTCATTAATGGATCTAAATACTCATCTTTGGGTAAACTCTTAAGAGTTACAGCTCTTGTCTTTAAATTCATTAAAGGAATAAAACCTGATTATGAATGTCTTGAACCCATTAAATACTGGATGAAACTAATACAGAAAGATGTTTTCTCTACAGAATATAAATTTCTGGAAGCACAAGATAAATCCCCAAAGAAACCTGTCATGATTAATTCTTTAGGACTTTATATCGACTCCGAAAAGATTATAAGATGTCGAGGAAGAATTCATAATTCTTCACTATCTAAAGAAGCCATACATCCAATATTGATCCCCAAGAATCATTGGCTAACAAAACTGATTGTTCAAAACGCCCACAGTAACGTGTTACATGGTGGGGTAGCTGACACACTTTGTCATATACGACAATCCTACTGGATACCTCAAGGTCGACAAAGTGTGAAAAAACAAATAAAGGACTGTATTACTTGTCGTCACTACGATATGCGAGTATGTCAGTATCCAGGTCCACCTCCATATCCCTCTGAAAGAGTTTGTCATATCACTCCATTTGAGGTGACAGGTGTAGATTACACTGGGTTTTAAATGCAAGGGTATGCATCATACAGCATTATGCCCAAATACTTTTGCTGAACAGCAGCAGGGGCTGATACCCCCCTCCTGGAGAAAATTTCTCCACACCGTGTGTGGACACCAGCAAGGCAGTCAGACACAAAGCACAGTCAGTACTACCTGGAGTTTACTTGAAGGGTGTTGCAGGAGTCAACACCCCCGCGGCCCAGTCCTTGACCAGGCCTCCAGGTGGATCAGGGCCTTATCAACCAGGCTGTTACTGCTTTTACACGTAATTCAACGTATGAACCACAGCCCAGCTGGTCAGGTACTGACTTTAGGTATCTGTCCAGCTCCCTCTTGAAGGCAGCCAGGGGTCTATTGCTAATTTCCCTGGGCAATTTACGAAATCCACTTAGTATGCAGAGGCAAACACCTTTGTGAAGTGTACTCCACATAGTGCAGAATTGGAGTCCAGCACACCAGACGGAGTGCAAGTTAGCAACACCCAACGCTACGGCACACCGTCTGTGTTGCGCAGTTGTTGACACGCGATCTGGTGCTAACACCTCTACCAGTCTACGTTCAAACACGACAAGGCGCAGAAACTAAATCTAAAATCACATGTAGGATATGTGTTCACGAATGTGTATCAGTGTATTATGGATATTCTGAAGTTCGGAGTGACGACCCTTCCTCAGTGGTGTTGTTGTTAACGATGGATTCCACACACTGGACATAGCTGTGATATGGACCTAAGACAGTTCTTAAAATTTTTAAGTCCCGGAATTGATCCTGTAAGTTTTTTTTTTTTTTTTTTGACGATAAATGGTGCTTTCAATTCTCTAGAGGATTTGCTAGTCTACGCTATTAGATGCTTACCATTGCGGGAACAAAGGATATCTTCAATGAGAACAAGAGAAGATTATCAGAGTGGTGGAGCACCTAGAAAGGAATGAGGTTATCATCGACAACCAGCACGGTTTCAGGGGCGGGAAATCTTGTGTCACAAACCTACTGGAGTTTTATGACTGTGACAGCAGTAAGACAAGAGAGGGAGGGAGGTGGGTAGATTGTGTTTTCTTGGACTGTAAGAAGGCGTTTGACACAGTTCCACACAAGAGATTAGTGCAAAAACTGGAGGACCAGGCAGGGATAACAGGAAAGTCACTGCAATGGATCAGGGAATAACTGACGGGAAGACATCAGCGAGTCATGGTAAGTGACGAGGTGCCAGAATGGGCGCCTGTAACAAACAGGGTTCCACAGGGGTCAGTCCTAGGACCGGTGCTGTTTCTGGTATATGTGAACGACATGGTGGAAGGAATAGACTCCAAAGTGTCCCTGTTTGCAGATGATGTGAAGCTAATGAGGAGAATTCAATCGGAGAAGGACCAGGCAGAACTACAAAGGGATCTGGACAGGCTGCAAGCCTAATCCAGCAACTGGCTCCTGGAGTTCAACCCCACCAATTGTAAAGTCATGAAGATTGGGGAAGGGCAAAGAAGACCGGAGACGAAGTACAGTCTAGTAGGCCAGAAACTGCAAACTTCATTCAACTAAAGGATCTTGGGGTGAGTATAACACCGAGCACATCTCCTGAGGCGCACATTACCCAAATAACTGTTGCAGCATATGGGCGCCTGGCAAATCTAAGAACAGCATTCCTACATCTCGGTACGGAATCGTCCAGGAATCTGTATACCGTGTACGTCAGGCCCATATTGGAGTATGCAGCTCCAGTTTGGAACCCACACCTAGGCAAGCACGTCAGGAATTAGAGAAAGTGCAGGGGTTTACAACGAGACAAGTCCCGGAGCTAAGGGACATATTCTACCAGGAGAGGTTAAGGAAAATCTACTTGACGACACTGGAGGACAAGAGAGATAGGGGGGATATGATGACGACATATAAAATACTGAGAGAAATCGACAAGGTGGGCAGAGACAGGATGTTCCAGAGATGAGACACAGCAACAAGGGGTCACAATTGGAAGTTGAAGACTCAGATGAGTCAAAGGGATGTTAGGAAGTATTTCTTCATCACAAAGTTGTCAGGAAGTGGAATAGTCTGGGAAGTGATGTAGTGTAGGCAGGATCCATACATAGCTTTAAGAAAAGGTATGATAAGGCTCACGGAGCAGGAAGAGTGACCTAGTAGCTACCAGTGAAGAGGCGGGCCAGGAGCTATGAATCGACCCCTGCGACCACAACTAGGTGAGTACAAGCTGCTGTCGGAATAAGGTTTCGCTGTTTGTAGAGCTTTTGTGAGTCGTCTTTTATAGTCATGTTTCACTGTGTAGAGCTTTATAAGTCATGTTTCACTGTGTAGAGCTTTATCAAGTCATGTTTCACTGTGTAGAGCTTTATCAAGTCATGTTTCACTGTGTAGAGCTTTATCAAGTCATGTTTCACTGTGTAGAGCTTTATCAAGTCATGTTTCACTGTGTAGAGCTTTATCAAGTCATGTTTCACTGTGTAGAGCTTTATCAAGTCATGTTTCACTGTGTAGAGCTTTATCAAGTCATGTTTCACTGTGTAGAGCTTTATCAAGTCATGTTTCACTGTGTAGAGCTTTATCAAGTCATGTTTCACTGTGTAGAGCTTTATCAAGTCATGTTTCACTGTGTAGAGCTTTATCAAGTCATGTTTCACTGTGTAGAGCTTTATCAAGTCATGTTTCACTGTGTAGAGCTTTATCAAGTCATGTTTCACTGTGTAGAGCTTTATCAAGTCATGTTTCACTGTGTAGAGCTTTATCAAGTCATGTTTCACTGTGTAGAGCTTTATCAAGTCATGTTTCACTGTGTAGAGCTTTATCAAGTCATGTTTCACTGTGTAGAGCTTTATCAAGTCATGTTTCACTGTGTAGAGCTTTATCAAGTCATGTTTCACTGTGTAGAGCTTTATCAAGTCATGTTTCACTGTGTAGAGCTTTATCAAGTCATGTTTCACTGTGTAGAGCTTTATCAAGTCATGTTTCACTGTGTAGAGCTTTATCAAGTCATGTTTCACTGTGTAGAGCTTTATCAAGTCATGTTTCACTGTGTAGAGCTTTATCAAGTCATGTTTCACTGTGTAGAGCTTTATCAAGTCATGTTTCACTGTGTAGAGCTTTATCAAGTCATGTTTCACTGTGTAGAGCTTTATCAAGTCATGTTTCACTGTGTAGAGCTTTATCAAGTCATGTTTCACTGTGTAGAGCTTTATCAAGTCATGTTTCACTGTGTAGAGCTTTATCAAGTCATGTTTCACTGTGTAGAGCTTTATCAAGTCATGTTTCACTGTGTAGAGCTTTATCAAGTCATGTTTCACTGTGTAGAGCTTTATCAAGTCATGTTTCACTGTGTAGAGCTTTATCAAGTCATGTTTCACTATGTAGAGCTTTATCAAGTCATGTTTCACTGTGTAGAGCTTTATCAAGTCATGTTTCACTGTGTAGAGCTTTATCAAGTCATGTTGTGCGTCCAACGTACCAAGAATACTGGTGTGGGGGAGAGGTGGAGAGACCTCGATGTCTGTAGAGGCAGCAGCAGCAGCAGCAGCAGCGGACTCAGCAGCGGCAGCAGCAGCATCAGCAGCAGCGGAGGATGGCGAGACACCCCGACGGAGCAGCAGCAGTAGAAGCAGCAGCAGCAGCAGGTGGGCCAGCAGGAGCACCAGCAGGAGAGAGAACACCCTCCTCTTGCTCCTGGTGCTTGCCACCCGCATGACGGGGGCGTCTGTGGGAGGGGTGGTGGAGGCCACTGTGGGGCGGGGGAGGCCACTGTGGGGCGGCGGAGGCCACTGTGGGGTGGTGGAGGCCACTGTGGGACAGCGGAGACGTCACCAGCCGGCCATCCCGGGTGTCTCACGTCGGCCCTGAAGCAGAAAATAAAAATTTAAATAATAAAAACACATCAATAACCCAACCCGTAATGAGTCACATAATGCAAAGCTGTGGTGGGGGCTCGGTCCGCCGTCCTCTAATTTCACTGCCGTGTTTGATGTATCTGTTGTCTTCAGTGTCTTTAGCGCTATCTTGTTTGTGAAACAGCATGAGAAGAGGGCTCTAGCAGTGCTAATCTCTGACTTCCTTTGTGCTGAATGACTGAATACTCAATTTAAATGTGTTACTTTTGTTGAATGTGTTATATTCCGTGATAATGCACCACTTTACACTGCTAGAGTTGTTCAAAATTAGCAAGAAGAACATGAAAGTGAAGTCGAACACAGGATTGGCCCGACAATCGCCTGATCTAAATATTATCGACATCTTTAGTGTCATTTGGAACAGCAAGTCAGGAACCGACTTCCTCCACTGTCGTCTTTAGAAGAGTTAGAGCAGGTTTTGATTGTGGAGTTCAAAATTTCCCTGGATACTATTCAAATTCTGTAAGAATCAAATCCTCGATGAACTGAGGGGAGGTATGGTAGCCAGCCAGGCCGACTTGCTTACTTTATGTACTTTCTGGCAAGCCATCCGGGCTGTTTTACCTGCAAATGGAAGACCAACTCCATATTAAAAATAAAAAAAATATTACATAATAACGTGTTCATATTATTTTGTCCAAGCCCCGTACAGAAAATGGGAGATTGTGTATCAGGTCGGGCTGTCGAAAATTGTGGGGGTATCAGGCAGACTGTGGCTCATACACTGTTGTATCAAGGCTGGACTTGTCTTACTGGTGTATCTGTCACTTAAGCTGTGTAGGACTGTGTACACTGCTGGAACTGTGTAGGACTGTGTACACTGCTGGAACTGTGTAGGACTGTGTACACTGCTGGAACTGTGTAGGACTGTGTACACTGCTGGAACTGTGTAGGACTGTGTACACTGCTGGAACTGTGTAGGACTGTGTACACTGCTGGAACTGTGTAGTACTGTGAGTAGTGTATTCTGCTAGAACTCTACTGTTTTTTACTAATACTGTGTTTTTTCCCCCTTGCCTTCTTCCTAGTTTCCCATTGATTTGTCTCTCCTTGTACACCTTGTCTCTCCTTGTACACCTTGTCTCTCCTTGTACACCTTGTCTCTCCCTGTACACCTTGTCTCTCCCTGTACACCTTGTCTCTCCTTGTACACCTTGTCTCTCCCTGTACACCTTGTCTCTCCTTGTACACCTTGTCTCTCTTTGTACACCTTGTCTCTCCTTGTACACCGTGTCTGTCTTTGTACACCTTGTCTCTCCTTGCACACCTTGTCTCTCTTTGTACACCTTGTCTCTCCTTGTACACCTTGTCTCTCCCTGTACACCTTGTCACTCCTTGTACACCTTGTCTCTCCCTGTACACCTTGTCTCTCCTTGTACACCTTGTCTCTCCCTGTACACCTTGTCTCTCCCTGTACGACTTTTCTCTCCTTGTATACCTTGTCTCTCCTTGTACACCTTGTCTCTCCCTGTACACCTTGTCTCTCCCTGTACACCTTGTCTCTCCCTGTACACCTTGTCTCTCCTTGTACACCTTATCTTTCACCATCAGTATTAAATCTCCTCCAGTTATCTTCTTAAAGTAACGTGTTATAAAAATTATTATTCACTTCTTGTTGCATACAGTAAATGTAAGGCGATATTTAATATAATCCGTCCGGCGATTCCCTTCACAAATTAATAATCAATTACTAAGTGATTACATTCCTTAAGTGGTGAAGTGGAAAGTGGTTTACCCAGTGATATAACGATCAAGTGTCTCCAGGGGTTAAGTGCTTAGTATACCTCTAGGGTAGCCAGGTATACTTCTAGGGCATAGCGAGGGTAGGGTTGTGCGCCCTGGCTGTCTCCGAACCCCTTCGTGAGGCCTGGTCTGGGACCGGGCTCAGAGGGGGAGGGGGCGTTGACCCCTCAGGGTTAAGACGTTTCACGTAGACATTAAGTTTCTTCAGGCGCCTTCAGGCAGAAGGCGTAGTAGTAACATGAAGATGATGTACTCAGTCCATCAACCTTGGAGAAATGGTATTTGAGGTGGTCAGTCCCTCAGCCTGGACAAGAGTTTAGATCCATAGACTGGAACGATATTCCAGCTGAAGCATGCTTTATCTTCATATCGTTCCAGGCCATGGAGCCGAACTGTTCTCAAGGCTGTGAGGGACTGTTGGATTACATTATTTCACTTCCACGCCCGCTGCTTCCGTATTTAACTGAAGAAACCTGTATGGGCGAAACGTTCCAACAATAAAGATACCCAACTGTTGCACATGTGTCTTAATCATCACCTTGTCAGTATTTTATACGGTGATCAAGACACAGTGGTGAGTCACTAGTGTCAACAGGACTGTGTCGGGCGATACAGTCTGAGGCTCACCTCAGTGGGAGGACTTAAAGCTTGATCCAAGGATTCTGAGCTTCCTTCCCCTTCCTCAGATCATACCGGGTTATTTCTCATTCTCAAGGCACTGCGTGACCACGGTAACAATGATGATGATGATGATAATAATAATAATAATGATAGCAGTAATAATAATAATAATAATAATAATAATAATTAATAATTAATAATAATTAATAATAATGCGCCCTGACGTACAACAATAACAGGAGTCCAGTCACTTTCGCCCCTCAGTTTCACCTTTCAGTTTCGCCCTGAAACTGAAGGGCGAAACTAATGCGACATTTTCATTGTGGCAACGTTTCGCTTGACAAACCTCCTGGAGAGCGAAACGTTGCCATAATAAAAATGTCACATCAGTTGCACATGTACCCTTTCGCCTAACATCATCGGCTATTACACCAACAATATTGCAACGTTATTGAGGACGACTGAGACAGGAGTACGTCAGAGTACACACTGCAGGAGACCTGGGTCAGGCAGACTGCTAACAAGGCCTAACTACAGTCTAATTACCTCTATTTCTGTCTAGATAGTTTAGATTGTTGTAATATGAAGCAGGGTCCCCCTCCCTCCCTCCCCCCCCTTCCTCGTTCTACGGATAGTACAACACAAGAGTACATCTTTAGATAGTACAACACAAGAGTACATCTACAGATAGTACAACACAAGAGTACATGTACATGCAGTGTAACACAAGAGTACATCTACAGGTAGTACAACACAGGAGTACATCTGCAGGTAGTACAACACAGGAGTACATCTGCAGGTAGTACAACACAGGAGTACATCTGCAGGTAGTACAACACAAGAGTACATCTACAGGTAGTACAACACAGGAGTACATCTGCAGGTAGTACAACACAGGAGTACATCTGCAGGTAGTACAACACAGGAGTACATCTGCAGGTAGTACAACACAGGAGTACATCTACAGGTAGTACAACACAGGAGTACATCTGCAGGTAGTACAACACAGGAGTACATCTGCAGGTAGTACAACACAGGAGTACATCTGCAGGTAGTACAACACAGGAGTACATCTGCAGGTAGTACAACACAGGAGTACATCTGCAGGTAGTACAACACAGGAGTACATCTACAGGTAGTACAACACAGGAGTACATCTGCAGGTAGTACAACACAGGAGTACATCTGCAGGTAGTACAACACAGGAGTACATCTGCAGGTAGTACAACACAGGAGTACATCTGCAGGTAGTACAACACAGGAGTACATCTGCAGGTAGTACAACACAGGAGTACATCTACAGGTAGTACAACACAGGAGTACATCTACAGGTAGTACAACACAGGAGTACATCTACAGGTAGTACAACACAGGAGTACATCTGCAGGTAGTACAACACAGGAGTACATCTGCAGGTAGTACAACACAGGAGTACATCTGCAGGTAGTACAACACAGGAGTACATCTGCAGGTAGTACAACACAGGAGTACATCTGCAGGTAGTACAACACAGGAGTACATCTGCAGGTAGTACAACACAGGAGTACATCTGCAGGTAGTACAACACAGGAGTACATCTGCAGGTAGTACAACACAGGAGTACATCTGCAGGTAGTACAACACAGGAGTACATCTACAGGTAGTACAACACAGGAGTACATCTGCAAGAGTAAATTTAGAGAGTAGTAACACGCTGTTGTTGATCCTAGAGAAACCATCAGTATTAATGGAATGAAAGGAAGAATGATAGTGGAATGAAGGAAGAATGACAGTTGAATGAAAGGAAGAAACGACAGTAGAATGAAGAGAAGAAATGACAGTAGAATGAAGGGAAGAATGACAGTAGAATGAAGGGAAGAAATGAGTTCTTCACCTCTGAATAGGAGAAATGACAGACGTATGCTTTAGAAGGATGCATGACAGGTGTGTCACTTTTGAATAAGACATGACAGGTGTGTCACTATCATGAAGAAAACATGACAGGTGTGTCACTATCTTGAGTAAGACATGACAGGTGTGTCACTATCATGAAGAAGACATGACAGGTGTGTCACTATCTTGAATAAGACATGACAGGTGTGTCACTATCATGAAGAAGACATGACAGGTGTGTCACTATCTTGAATAAGAAATTACAGGTGTGTCACTATCATGAAGAAAACATGACAGGTGTGTCACTATCATGAAGAAGACATGACAGGTGTGTCACTCTCATGAAGAAAACATGACAGGTGTGTCACTATCATGAAGAAGACATGACAGGTGTGTCACTATCTTGAATAAGACATGAGAGGTGTGTCACTATCATGAAGAAGACATGACAGGTGTGTCACTATCTTGAATAAGAAATTACAGGTGTGTCACTATCATGAAGAAGACATGACAGGTGTGTCACTATCATGAAGAAGACATGACAGGTGTGTCACTCTCATGAAGAAAACATGACAGGTGTGTCACTATCATGAAGAAGACATGACAGGTGTGTCACTATCATGAAGAAGACATGACAGGTGTGTCACTGTCATGCAGAAAACATGACAGGTGTGTCACTATCTTGAATAAGACATGACAGGTGTGTCACTATCATGAAGAAGACATGACAGGTGTGTCACTATCTTGAAGACATGACAGGTGTGTCACTATCATGAAGAAGACATGACAGGTGTCTTACTATCATGAAGAAGACATGACAGGTGTGTCACTATCATGAAGAAGACATGACAGGTGTGTCACTATCATGAAAAAGACATGACAGGTGTGTCACTATCATGAAGACATGACAGGTGTGTCACTATCATGAAGAAGACATGACAGGTGTGTCACTATCATGAAGAAGACATGACAGGTGTGTCACTATCATGAAGAAGACATGACAGGTGTGTCACTATCATGAAGAAGACATGACAGGTGTGTCACTATCATGAAAAAGACATGACAGGTGTGTCACTATCATGAAGAAGACATGACAGGTGTGTCACTATCATGAAAAAGACATGACAGGTGTGTCACTATCATGAAGAAGATATGACAGGTGTGTCACTATCATGAAGAAGACATGACAGGTGTGTCACTATCATGAAAAAGACATGACAGGTGTGTCACTATCATGAAGAAGACATGACAGGCGTGTCACTGTCATGAAGAAAACATGACAGGTGTGTCACTATCTTGAATAAGACATGACAGGTGTGTCACTATCATGAAGAAGACATGACAGGTGTGTCACTATCTTGAAGAAGACATGACAGGTGTGTCACTATCATGAAGAAGACATGAAAGGTGTCTCACTATCATGAAGAAAACATGACAGGTG
This sequence comes from Cherax quadricarinatus, assembly GCF_038502225.1. Lineage (NCBI taxonomy): Eukaryota > Metazoa > Arthropoda > Malacostraca > Decapoda > Parastacidae > Cherax > Cherax quadricarinatus. The sequence continues at coordinate 9,688,018 of NC_091300.1, read as the reverse complement.
TGTCACTATCATGAAGAAGACATGACATGTGTGTCATTTTCTTGAAGAAGACATGACAGGTGTGTCACTATCATGAAGAAGACATGACATGTGTGTCACTATCATGAAAAAGACATGACAGGTGTGTCACTATCATGAAGAAGACATGACAGGTGTGTCACTATCATGAAAAAGACATGACATGTGTGTCACTATCATGAAAAAGACATGACAGGTGTGTCACTATCATGAAGAAGACATGTCATGTGTGTCACTACCAAGAAGAAGACATGACAGGTGTGTCACTATCATGAAGAAGACATGACGTGTGTCACTATCATGAAGAAGACATGACAGGTGTGTCACTATCATGAAGAAGACATAACATGTTTGTCACTATCTTGAAGAAGACATGACAGGTGTGTCACTATCATGAAGAAAACATGACAGGTGTGTCACTATCATGAAGAAGACATGACATGTGTATCACTATCATAAAGAAGACATGACATGTGTGTCACTATCTTGAAGAAGACATGACATGTGTGTCACTATCTTGAAGAAGACATGACAGGTGTGTTACTATCATGAAGAAGACATGACAGGTGTGTCACTATCTTGAAGAAGACATGACAGGTGTGTCACTATCATGAAGAAGACATGACAGGTGTGTCACTATCTTGAAGAAGACATGACAGGTGTGTTACTATCATGAAGAAGACATGACAGGTGTCTCACTATCATGAAGAAAACATGACAGGTGTGTCACTATCTTGAAGAAGACATGACATGTGTGTCACTATCTTGAAGAAGACATGACATGTGTGTCACTATCTTGAAGAAGACATGACAGGTGTGTTACTATCATGAAGAAAACATGACAGGTGTGTCACTACCATGAAGAAAACATGACAGGTGTTTCACTATCATGAAGAAGACATGACAGGTGTCACTATCATGAAGAAGACATGACAGGTGTGTTACTATCATGAAGAAGACATGACAGGTGTCTCACTATCATGAAGAAAACATGACATGTGTGTCACTATCATGAAGAAGACATGACAGGTGTGTCACTATCTTGAAGAAGACATGACAGGTACATCTCCGTCTTGGATAAGAATAATAATATTTGTCTTGTCAGAGTTCCAGAATACCGAGAAAAATCTGAATGCGGAAATATTAGTCAGTGACTGCGGGAGCTGACAGATTCCCACGATACATTTTTACAGTAGCTGGTGGGTGAAAGCCTGGCTGACTTGTCTCGCTCAACCTGTCACCCAACTGAAGGATGAGAGAGCCTGGTTGACTGTCTCACTCCACCTTACCACCTAGATGGTTCTTGTCATGACATCGAGGATACATTAAAATTACTATCCATGGGTAAGATGGCTTACCAATGGACTGACATAAATATATGTTTAGAGTCGTCCACTTTCTCAGTATTTTCAACTCTCCATACATCCAGTTTTAATTCGTCCAGGTGTTGGGCTCAAGGTCTTGGTTCCACCAAGTGTTGGGTTCAAGGTCTTGGTTCCACCAAGTGTTGGGTTCAAGGTCTTAGTTCCACCAAGTGTTGGGTTCAAGGTCTTGGTTCCACCAAGTGTTGGATTCAAGGTCTTAGTTCCACCAAGTGTTGGGTTCAAGGTCTTAGTTCCACCAAGTGTTCGGTTCAAGGTCTTGGTTCCACCAAGTGTTGGGTTCAAGGTCTTAGTTCCACCAAGTGTTGGGTTCAAGGTCTTAGTTCCACCAAGTGTTGGGTTCAAGGTCTTAGTTCCACCAAGTGTTGGGTTCAAGGTCTTAGTTCCACCAAGTGTTGGGTTCAAGGTCTTAGTTCCACCAAGTGTTGGGTTCAAGGTCTTAGTTCCACCAAGTGTTGGGTTCAAGGTCTTAGTTCCACCAAGTGTTGGGTTCAAGGTCTTAGTTCCACCAAGTGTTGGGTTCAAGGTCTTAGTTCCACCAAGTGTTGGGTTCAAGGTCTTAGTTCCACCAAGTGTTGGGTTCAAGGTCTTGGTTCCACCAAGTGTTGGGTTCAAAGTCTTGGTTCCACTAAGTGTTGGGTTCAAGGTCTTGGTTCCACCAAGTGTTGGGTTCAAGGTCTTGGTTCCACCAGGTGCTGGGTTCAAGGTCTTGATTCCACCAAGTGTTCGGTTCAAGGTCTTGGTTCCACCAGGTGCTGGGTTCAAGGTCTTGGTTCCACTAAGTGTTGGGTTCAAGGTCTTGGTTCCACCAGGTGCTGGGTTCAAGGTCTTGGTTCCACCAAGTGTTGGGTTCAAGGTCTTGATTCCACCACGTGCTGGGTTCAAGGTCTTGGTTCCATTACTGTTAATACTTGTAACGTTAAGACATCTTGAGTTTTCTTGAAGAGGTTTAATTACTTTGTAAGATGCTAATGGTCAGGAACCCCACAAGTCGAAGACTGAGACACCACTTGGGAATCTTTACTGAGGAAACGTTTCGCCAGCCAGTTGACTTCTTCAGTCCAATATAGAGGCAAATGGTTAAAGATGAGTAGAATGAAGCAATCAGTCCCTCAGCCTGGAGTCGGTGTGTTCACTCCATCAGTCTTTTCTCAAGACTGACGGACTGAACACATCAACTCCAGGCTGAGGGACTGATTACCTCATTCTCCACCTCATTTTTAACAGTTTCTCTCTGTATTGGACTGAAGAAGCCACTGGCTGGCGAAACGCTTCCTCAATTAAAAAAAAATGTCAGAATGTTGCACAAGATAACTTTGTGATGGCCTCATTGCACGTCATCGCACGTCGTCGCACGTCATCGCACGTCATTGCAACAAGTGAACGTCGGCAGTGTTGCTTCCGCTTAAATTAATTATCTATACTTTCCTCGCCTCGTCAAATCTCTGACGTTGAATTGTGAGAATTCGTGATTCAACTTTTTTTTTTTTCAAAGTCAAAAATGCGAAAAAAAGGCATTAGGAGAGGCCCTTGGGAGGAAATTCAGAGGAAGTCATTAGTGATGGAGGAGGAGGAGGTGGTGGAGGTGGAGGAAGGCACATGGTGGAGGTGGAGGAAGAAACATAATGGAGGTGGAGGAGGTATAGGGGACATGATGAAGGAGGAGGAAGAGGAAGAAGAGACATTATGGAGGAGGACTAAGAGACATAATGATGGAGGAGGAGGAGGAGGAACAGACATAATGGAGGAGGAGGAGTTGTTTATCCTCCATTCGTAATCACTCTGAGAGAGTCTTGGAAGAGGGAGGTGGAGGCGAAGGCAGTGATGAGGAGGAAGGAAGGAAGGAAGAATTATAAAAAGAGAGAAGTATATAGAAATGCAAAAAAAAAAAAAAAAAAAGGGGGAGGAGAAATATGTAGGTAGATGAACAAAGAGAAGAAGAAGAAGATGCAAGTTGCGATGGAAAGTCTTCAAGGTAGAAAAAAGAAACAGAGGAAGGAAGAGGAGGAAGAGAAACAAGAAAAGGGACGAGAAAGAAGGAAGAATAAGACGAAAATAAAGAATGAAAAACACGACGAAGAAGAAGACGACGAAGAAGACGACGATGAAGAAGACGACGAAGAAGACATTTTTTATTAAAGAAATATAGGCAGGTAAGATGTGTGCAGCTTGTGTTAAGACGTTTGTGTTGAGGGTGACGCAAGACGCACACGTCAAGACGTTTATGTTGAGGGTGACGCAAGATGCACACGTCAAGACGTTTGTGTTGAGGGTGACGCAAGACGCACACGTCAAGACGTTTGTGTTGAGGGTGACGCAAGACGCACACGTCAAGACGTTTATGTTGAGGGTGACGCAAGACGCACACGTCAAGACGTTTGTGTTGAGGGTGACGCAAGACGCACACGTCAAGACGTTTGTGTTGAGGGTGACGCAAGACGCACACGTCAAGACGTTTGTGTTGAGGGTGACGCAAGACGCACACGTAAAGACGTTTGTGTTGAGGGTGACGCAAGACGCACACGTAAAGACGTTTGTGTTGAGGGTGACGTAAGACGCACACGTCAAGACGTTTGTGTTGAGGGTGACGCAAGACGCACACGTAAAGACGTTTGTGTTGAGGGTGACGTAAGACGCACACGTCAAGACGTTTGTGTTGAGGGTGACGCAAGACGCACACGTCAAGACGTTTGTGTTGAGGGTGACGCAAGACGCACACGTCAAGACGTTTGTGTTGAGGGTGACGCAAGACGCACACGTCAAGACGTTTGTGTTGAGGGTGACGCAAGACGTTTGTGTTGAGGGTGACGCAAGACGTTTGTGTTGAGGGTGACGCAAGACGTTTGTGTTGAGGGTGACGCAAGACGTTTGTGTTGAGGGTGACGCAAGACGTTTGTGTTGAGGGTGACGCAAGACGTTTGTGTTGAGGGTGACGCAAGACGCACACGTCAAGACGTTTGTGTTGAGGGTGACGCAAGACGTTTGTGTTGAGGGTGACGCAAGACGTTTGTGTTGAGGGTGACGCAAGACGTTTGTGTTGAGGGTGACGCAAGACGTTTGTGTTGAGGGTGACGCAAGACGCACACGTCAAGACGTTTGTGTTGAGGGTGACGCAAGACGCACACGTCAAGACGTTTATGTTGAGGGTGACGTAAGACGCACACGTCAAGACGTTTGTGTTGAGGGTGACGTAAGACGCATACGTCAAGACGTTTCTGTTGAGAGTGACGCAAGACGCACACGTCAAGACGTTTGTGTTGAGGGTGACGTAAGACGCACACGTCAAGACGTTTGTGTTGAGGGTGACGCAAGACGTTTGTGTTGAGGGTGACGCAAGACGTTTGTGTTGAGGGTGACGCAAGACGTTTGTGTTGAGGGTGACGCAAGACGTTTGTGTTGAGGGTGACGCAAGACGTTTGTGTTGAGGGTGACGCAAGACGCACACGTCAAGACGTTTGTGTTGAGGGTGACGCAAGACGTTTGTGTTGAGGGTGACGCAAGACGTTTGTGTTGAGGGTGACGCAAGACGTTTGTGTTGAGGGTGACGCAAGACGCACACGTCAAGACGTTTGTGTTGAGGGTGACGCAAGACGCACACGTCAAGACGTTTGTGTTGAGGGTGACGTAAGACGCACACGTCAAGACGTTTGTGTTGAGGGTGACGTAAGACGCATACGTCAAGACGTTTCTGTTGAGAGTGACGCAAGACGCACACGTCAAGACGTTTGTGTTGAGGGTGACGTAAGACGCACACGTCAAGACGTTTGTGTTGAGGGTGACGCAAGACGCATACGTCAAGGTCATTACAACAGGTATAAAAACCGGATTAGATCGATTTCTTGCGTATGAATAGAGGCAGGTTATGGTGGAGTGAGGATGGAGTGGCTAGTCATGGTGGAGTGAGGATGGAGTGGCTAGTCTTGGAGGAGTGAGGATGGAGTGGCTAGTCATGGTGGAGTGAGGATGGAGTGGCTAGTAGTGGTGGAGTGAGGATGGAGTGGCTAGTAGTGGTGGAGTGAGGATGGAGTGGCTAGTCATGGTGGAGTGAGGATGGAGTGGCTAGTCGTGGAGGAGTGAGGATGGAGTGGCTAGTCATGGTGGAGTGAGGATGGAGTGGCTAGTCGTGGTGGAGTGAGGATGGAGTGGCTAGTCATGATGGAGTGAGGATGGAGTGGCTAGTCGTGGAGAAATGAGGATGCAGTGGCTAGTCGTGGTGGAGTGAGGATGGAGTGGCTAGTCATGGTGGAGTGAGGATGGAGTGGCTAGTCATGGAGGAGTGAGGATGGAGTGGCTAGTCATGGTGGAATGAGGATGGAGTGGCTAGTCATGGTGGAGTGAGGATGGAGTGGCTAGTCATGGAGTGAGGATGGAGTGGCTAGTCATGATGGAGTGAGGATGGAGTGGCTAGTCGTGGAGGAGTGAGGATGGAGTGGCTAGTCATGGAGGAGTGAGGATGGAGTGGCTAGTCGTGGAGGAGTGAGGATGGAGTGGCTAGTCGTGGAGGAGTGAGGATGGAGTGGCTAGTCATGGAGGAGTGAGGATGGAGTGGCTAGTCGTGGAGGAGTGAGGATGGAGTGGCTAGTCGTGGAGGAGTGAGGATGGAGTGGCTGGTCATGGAGGAGTGAGGATGGAGTGGCTAGTCGTGGAGGAGTGAGGATGGAGTGGCTAGTCATGGAGGAGTGAGGATGGAGTGGCTAGTCGTGGAGGAGTGAGGATGGAGTGGCTAGTCGTGGAGGAGTGAGGATGGAGTGGCTGGTCATGGAGGAGTGAGGATGGAGTGGCTAGTCGTGGAGGAGTGAGGATGGAGTGGCTAGTCGTGGAGGAGTGAGGATGGAGTGGCTAGTCGTGGAGGAGTGAGGATGGAGTGGCTAGTCATGGAGGAGTGAGGATGGAGTGGCTAGTCATGGAGGAGTGAGGATGGAGTGGCTAGTCGTGGAGGAGTGAGGATGGAGTGGCTAGTCGTGGAGGAGTGAGGATGGAGTGGCTAGTCGTGGAGGAGTGAGGATGGAGTGGCTAGTCATGGAGGAGTGAGGATGGAGTGGCTAGTCGTGGAGGAGTGAGGATGGAGTGGCTAGTCGTGGAGGAGTGAGGATGGAGTGGCTAGTCGTGGAGGAGTGAGGATGGAGTGGCTAGTCGTGGAGGAGTGAGGATGGAGTGGCTAGTCGTGGAGGAGTGAGGATGGAGTGGCTAGTCGTGGAGGAGTGAGGATGGAGTGGCTAGTCGTGGAGGAGTGAGGATGGAGTGGCTAGTCATGGAGGAGTGAGGATGGAGTGGCTAGTCGTGGAGGAGTGAGGATGGAGTGGCTAGTCGTGGAGGAGTGAGGATGGAGTGGCTAGTCGTGGAGGAGTGAGGATGGAGTGGCTAGTCATGGAGGAGTGAGGATATTCTAAATACCTGGAGAGTGTTCCGGGGGTCAACGTTCCCTTGGCCCGGTCACACACCCTCCCGGTGTATGTACGGACCAACGAGGCTATTAGAGTTAGCTGCACCAAGTCCGACGTCAATACCACAGCCTGGCTGATGAGTAACTTACATGACTAACTTGTCAAGTTCTTTCATCAAAGTTGAGGGACTGATCACGTTGTCTTCTTCTCTCTTCAGTTTCCACATCTATACATAACCTCTCTGGTGACCTGATGCAGTCCACTGTGAGGGCGAAACGTTTCGTCATAAAGATACCCAACTGTTGGAAATCATCCCTTATGTATGAAGGGAGGGCAGTGAAAAGTCTTGGTCCCTTTACACTTAATAAGTTTTCCATTAGTGTACTCACTGCACCTCTGCTTTTTATTAGAGGTACTGGCACCATCTGCCGAGCCTCATAGGGAATGATTTATGTGTGAATATTTTGGACCATTCCCTCTAGAATTATGTAGGTGTATATTACAGTGTATCTGTATCGCCTACGTTACAAGGTGTACAGATCAAGGGACGTCAAACATACTCTTGGTCTATAGTTTCACCTGCATTGAGCGGTGTTAGGTTACAGTAGTACTGCCCCGTGGCCTGGTGGCTAAAGCTCTCGCTTCACACGGCGAGGATCTAGGTTCGATTCCCGGCGAAGGTAGAAATAATGGGCGTGTTTCCTTGCACCGGTTGTCTATGTTCTCCATCAGTAAAATGGGTACCTGGGTGTTAGTGGACTAGTGTGGGTCGCATCCTGGGGCAAAATTGACCTAATTTGCCCGAAATGCTCAGCATAACAAGGGCTTTCTATATAGTAGTATGTCACTGATGTCAGCTAGGACTGTATACCTTGTACATGTACTTGTAGAAATAAAGATATTACTGCAACCTGGAGACATCAAGAGACTTCAACAGCTTCACCACATTGGCTTGACATTTCTCACTTTAGTTCTGATTGTCTAACATGTTATATTCCTTGCGGTTGTGACAGTGACAAAAGATCAAGGCGGCACAATACCGTGACTGGAACAATGTGACTTTGTAAATGGTCCAAGTCGGACCGAAACGTCGACCTAAGCTCCTCTGTCCTATGTACAGGTTATTTGTGCAGTGACAGTGACAGTGCTGTTATTTTTTGAAGATGAAAGGGATATCTGTTTAGACATCCCTTCCCCTCAAGGAATACCATTTTGTGGTTGCCAGAATTTCTTCGAAAGTTTCTCCTCTAAGGTTTTCGTTAATAACTAGAGAATGCTTCATCCGATGGTTATCAAATTTTCTGTGCTGGTTTACTGATACCAGAGGAAACTATCATGTAACCATTGACGTGTGTAGGTGCCTTCTGCTCGATTTTAAATGGACAGTTCCTAGTTTCAGGGGAGGAGGTGGTGTGTCCGTCACATGCTAAAATACGAGGAGTCTGGAACTGAGGGAAGAGACGAACTGACTGTGTGTGTGTGTGTGTGTACTCACCTAATTGTACTCACCTAATTGTGGTTGCAGGGGTCGAGACTCAGCTCCTGGCCCCGCCTCTTCACTGATCGCTACTGGATCCTCTCTCTCTCTGCTTCCTGAGCTTTGTCATACCTCTTCTTAAAACTATGTATGGTTCCTGCCTCCACTACTTCACTTGCTAGGCTATTCCACTTGCTGACAACTCTATGACTGAAGAAATACTTCCTAACGTCCCTGTGACTCGTCTGAGTCTTCAGCTTCCAGTTGTGACCCCTTGTCCCTGTGTCCCCTCTCTGGAACATCCTATCTCTGTCCACCTTGTCTATTCCCCGCAGTATCTTGTATGTCGTTATCATGTCTCCCCTGACCCTTCTGTCCTCCAGTGTCGTCAGTCCGATTTCCCTTAACCTTTCCTCGTACGACATTCCCTTGAGCTCTGGGACTAGCCTTGTTGCAAACCTTTGTACTTTCTCTAACTTCTTGACGTGCTTGACCAGGTGTGGGTTCCAGACTGGTGCTGCATACTCCAGTATGGGCCTAACATACACAGTGTACAGTGTCTTGAACGATTCCTTATTAAGGTATCGGAACGCTATTCTCAGGTTTGCCAGGCGCCCGTATGCTGCAGCGGTTATTTGGTTGATGTGTGCCTCCGGTGATGTGCTCGGTGTTATGGTTACCCCAAGGTCTTTCTCCCTGAGTGAGGTCTGTAGTCTTTGTCCACCTAGCCTATACTCTGTCTGCGGTCTTTTTTGCCCCTCCCCAATCTTCATGACTTTGCATTTGGCTGGATTGAATTCGAGAAGCCAGTTACTGGACCACATGTCCAGCCTCTCCAGGTCTCTTTGCAGTCCTGCCTCATCCTCGTCTCGTGTGTGTGTGTGTGTGTGTGTGTGTGTGTGTGTGTGTGTGTGTGTGTGTGTGTGTGTGTGTGTGTGTGTGTGTGTGTGTGTGTGTGTGTGTGTTTACGTAGGATAATCAATGTATGAGGGTGAGTGGAGAGTGTGTCCTGCAGTGAGAGGTGTTGCAAAGGCTTGCATGTTGCAAGTAGTCGCTCGGTCTAGGGCCCTGCTAACAAGCCACCAACCCAG
>NC_091300.1:9651166-9676166 GCF_038502225.1 Cherax quadricarinatus | reverse complement strand
ACGTGCGAAGGTACTCACAAGACGTGTGAAGGTACTCACAAGACGTGTGAAGGTACTCACAAGACGTGTGAAGGTACTCACAAGACGTGTGAAGGTACTCACAAGACGTGTGAAGGTACTCACAGGACGTGTGAAGGTACTCACAGGACGAGTGAAGGTACTCACAGGACGTGTGAAGGTACTCACAAGACGTGTGAAGGTACTCACAAGACGTGTGAAGGTACTCACAAGACGTGTGAAGGTACTCACAAGACGTGTGAAGGTACTCACAAGACGTGTGAAGGTACTCACAAGACGTGTGAAGGTACTCACAAGACGTGTGAAGGTACTCACAAGACGTGTGAAGGTACTCACAAGACGTGTGAAGGTACTCACAAGACGTGTGAAGGTACTCACAAGACGTGTGAAGGTACTCACAAGACGTGTGAAGGTACTCACAGGACAAGTGAAGGTACTCACAGGACGTGTGAAGGTACTCACAGGACGAGTGAAGGTACTCACAGGACGTGTGAATGTACTCACAGGACGTGTGAAGGTACTCACAGGACAAGTGAAGGTACTCACAGGACGTGTGAAGGTACTCACAGGACGTGTGAAGGTACTCACAGGACATGTGAAGGTACTCACAGGACGAGTGAAGGTACTCAAAGGACGTGTGAAGGTACTCACAGGACAAGTGAAGGTACTCACAGGACGTGTGAAGGTACTCACAGGACGTGTGAAGGTACTCACAGGACAAATGAAGGTACTCACAGGACGTGTGAAGGTACTCACAGGACAAGTGAAGGTACTCACAGGACGTGTGAAGGTACTCACAGGACAAGTGAAGGTACTCACAGGACGTGTGAAGGTACTCACAGGACGTGTGAAGGTACTCACAGGACAAGTGAAGGTACTCACAGGACGTGTGAAGGTACTCACAGGACGTGTGAAGGTACTCACAGGACGTGTGAATGTACTCACAGGACGTGTGAAGGTACTCACAGGACGTGTGAAGGTACTCACAGGACGAGTGAAGGTACTCACAGGACGAGTGAAGGTACTCACAGGACGTGTGAAGGTACTCACAGGACGTGTGAAGGTACACACAGGACGTGTGAAGGTACTCACAGGACGTGTGAAGGTACTCACAGGGCATGTGAAGGTACTCACAGGACGTGTGAAGGTACTCACAGGACGTGTGAAGGTAATCACAGGACGTGTGAAGGTACTCACAGGACAAGTGAAGGTACTCACAGGACGTGTGAATGTACTCACAGGACGAGTGAAGGTACTCACAGGACGTGTGAAGGTACTCACAGGACTTGTGAAGGTACTCACAGGACAAGTGAAGGTACTCACAGGACGTGTGAAGGTACTCACAGGACGTGTGAAGGTACTCACAGGACGTGTGAAGGTACTCACAGGACGAGTGAAGGTACTCACAGGACGTGTGAAGGTACTCACAGGACAAGTGAAGGTACTCACAGGACGTGTGAAGGTACTCACAGGACGTGTGAAGGTACTCACAGGACAAGTGAAGGTACTCACAGGACGTGTGAAGGTACTCACAGGACGAGTGAAGGTACTCATAGGACGTGTGAAGGTACTCACAGGACGTGTGAAGGTAATCACAGGACGTGTGAAGGTAATCACAGGACGTGTGAAGGTACTCACAGGACGTGTGAAGGTAATCACAGGACGTGTGAAGGTAATCACAGGACGTGTGAAGGTAATCACAGGACGTGTGAAGGTACTCACAGGACGTGTGAAGGTACTCACAGGACGTGTGAAGGTAATCACAGGACGTGTGAAGGTAATCACAGGACGTGTGAAGGTAATCACAGGACGTGTGAAGGTACTCACAGGACGTGTGAAGGTACTCACAGGACGTGTGAAGGTAATCACAGGACGTGTGAAGGTACTCACAGGACGTGTGAAGGTACTCACAGGACGTGTGAAGGTACTCACAGGACGTGTGAAGGTACTCACAGGACGTGTGAAGGTACTCACAGGACGTGTGAAGGTACTCACAGGACGTGTGAAGGTAATCACAGGACGTGTGAAGGTACTCACAGGACGTGTGAAGGTACTCACAGGACGTGTGAAGGTAATCACAGGACGTGTGAAGGTACTCACAGGACGTGTGAAGGTACTCACAGGACGTGTGAAGGTAATCACAGGACGTGTGAAGGTACTCACAGGACGTGTGAAGGTACTCACAGGGCGTGTGAAGGTAATCACAGGGCGTGTGAAGGTACTCACAGGACGTGTGAAGGTACTCACAGGACGTGTGAAGGTACTCACAGGACGTGTGAAGGTACTCACAGGACGTGTGAAGGTACTCACAGGACGTGTGAAGGTACTCACAGGACGTGTGAAGGTACTCACAAGACGTGTGAAGGTACTCACAAGACGTGTGAAGGTACTCACAAGACGTGTGAAGGTACTCACAAGACGTGTGAAGGTACTCACAAGACGTGTGAAGGTACTCACAAGACGTGTGAAGGTACTCACAAGACGTGTGAAGGTACTCACAAGACGTGTGAAGGTACTCACAAGACGTGTGAAGGTACTCACAAGACGTGTGAAGGTACTCACAAGACGTGTGAAGGTACTCACAAGACGTGTGAAGGTACTCACAGGACAAGTGAAGGTACTCAAAGGACGTGTGAAGGTACTCACAGGACGAGTGAAGGTACTCACAGGACGTGTGAATGTACTCACAGGACGTGTGAAGGTACTCACAGGACAAGTGAAGGTACTCACAGGACGTGTGAAGGTACTCACAGGACGTGTGAAGGTACTCACAGGACATGTGAAGGTACTCACAGGACGAGTGAAGGTACTCAAAGGACGTGTGAAGGTACTCACAGGACAAGTGAAGGTACTCACAGGACGTGTGAAGGTACTCACAGGACGTGTGAAGGTACTCACAGGACAAATGAAGGTACTCACAGGACGTGTGAAGGTACTCACAGGACAAGTGAAGGTACTCACAGGACGTGTGAAGGTACTCACAGGACAAGTGAAGGTACTCACAGGACGTGTGAAGGTACTCACAGGACGTGTGAAGGTACTCACAGGACAAGTGAAGGTACTCACAGGACGTGTGAAGGTACTCACAGGACGTGTGAAGGTACTCACAGGACGTGTGAATGTACTCACAGGACGTGTGAAGGTACTCACAGGACGTGTGAAGGTACTCACAGGACGAGTGAAGGTACTCACAGGACGAGTGAAGGTACTCACAGGACGTGTGAAGGTACTCACAGGACGTGTGAAGGTACACACAGGACGTGTGAAGGTACTCACAGGACGTGTGAAGGTACTCACAGGGCATGTGAAGGTACTCACAGGACGTGTGAAGGTACTCACAGGACGTGTGAAGGTAATCACAGGACGTGTGAAGGTACTCACAGGACAAGTGAAGGTACTCACAGGACGTGTGAATGTACTCACAGGACGAGTGAAGGTACTCACAGGACGTGTGAAGGTACTCACAGGACTTGTGAAGGTACTCACAGGACAAGTGAAGGTACTCACAGGACGTGTGAAGGTACTCACAGGACGTGTGAAGGTACTCACAGGACGTGTGAAGGTACTCACAGGACGAGTGAAGGTACTCACAGGACGTGTGAAGGTACTCACAGGACAAGTGAAGGTACTCACAGGACGTGTGAAGGTACTCACAGGACGTGTGAAGGTACTCACAGGACAAGTGAAGGTACTCACAGGACGTGTGAAGGTACTCACAGGACGAGTGAAGGTACTCATAGGACGTGTGAAGGTACTCACAGGACGTGTGAAGGTAATCACAGGACGTGTGAAGGTAATCACAGGACGTGTGAAGGTACTCACAGGACGTGTGAAGGTAATCACAGGACGTGTGAAGGTAATCACAGGACGTGTGAAGGTAATCACAGGACGTGTGAAGGTACTCACAGGACGTGTGAAGGTACTCACAGGACGTGTGAAGGTAATCACAGGACGTGTGAAGGTAATCACAGGACGTGTGAAGGTAATCACAGGACGTGTGAAGGTACTCACAGGACGTGTGAAGGTACTCACAGGACGTGTGAAGGTAATCACAGGACGTGTGAAGGTACTCACAGGACGTGTGAAGGTACTCACAGGACGTGTGAAGGTACTCACAGGACGTGTGAAGGTACTCACAGGACGTGTGAAGGTACTCACAGGACGTGTGAAGGTACTCACAGGACGTGTGAAGGTAATCACAGGACGTGTGAAGGTACTCACAGGACGTGTGAAGGTACTCACAGGACGTGTGAAGGTAATCACAGGACGTGTGAAGGTACTCACAGGACGTGTGAAGGTACTCACAGGACGTGTGAAGGTAATCACAGGACGTGTGAAGGTACTCACAGGACGTGTGAAGGTACTCACAGGGCGTGTGAAGGTAATCACAGGGCGTGTGAAGGTACTCACAGGACGTGTGAAGGTACTCACAGGACGTGTGAAGGTACTCACAGGACGTGTGAAGGTACTCACAGGACGTGTGAAGGTACTCACAGGACGTGTGAAGGTACTCACAGGACGTGTGAAGGTACTCACAGGACGTGTGAAGGTACTCACAGGACGTGTGAAGGTAATCACAGGACGTGTGAAGGTAATCACAGGACGTGTGAAGGTAATCACAGGACGTGTGAAGGTAATCACAGGACGTGTGAAGGTAATCACAGGACGTGTGAAGGTACTCACAGGACGTGTGAAGGTAATCACAGGACGTGTGAAGGTAATCACAGGACGTGTGAAGGTAATCACAGGACGTGTGAAGGTAATCACAGGACGTGTGAAGGTACTCACAGGACGTGTGAAGGTACTCACAGGACGTGTGAAGGTAATCACAGGACGTGTGAAGGTACTCACAGGACGTGTGAAGGTAATCACAGGACGTGTGAAGGTAATCACAGGACGTGTGAAGGTACTCACAGGACGTGTGAAGGTAATCACAGGACGTGTGAAGGTACTCACAGGACGTGTGAAGGTAATCACAGGACGTGTGAAGGTACTCACAGGACGTGTGAAGGTAATCACAGGACGTGTGAAGGTACTCACAGGACGTGTGAAAGAAGGCGCCTGACTCCACTTAATTAGATAAAGTAATTATGACTTGTTATGACTGTTATTCCTTCTGATATATGATGCTTAGTGAGAGAGAGAGAGAGAAATAGAGAGAGAGAGGAATAAATGGTATGGAAGAAAGGCAGAGAGTGAAGAGGAAGTGAAGAAAACGATGATGATGATGATAATAATAATAATAATGATAATAATAATAATAATAATAATAATAATAATAATAATAATAATAATAATAATAATGATAATAATAATAATAATAATAATAATAATAATAATAATAATAATATTTCTACAGGCATATTTACAACGTATACAGACTAGAGCAGGTGGAGAGAGAGAGAGAGAGAGAGAGATGAAAGAGAAAGTAAGCAAAGAGAGTGAGAAGACCTCATCCTGGTTTATTAACCCTGGAGGCTTAATAATCCAGGATAACCCCAAGAAAGCCAGTGAGGCTCATTCCCGCTGTGGTTCCTCAGGTTCTCCTCCAGGATGCCACCCACAATACCCCGCCTAACAGTCAGGTGTTTTTTTAACTGCAGCGGGCCTCCAGCAGCAACAGCCTGGTTGACCAGGCGAGCACTAGACGAGCCTGGCCCATGGCCGGGCTCAGAGAGTAGATATACTCTTGAAATTCTTCAAAGGTATATCAAAGGTAGGTGAACAGGGGGCAGCATAAGCTTTGACCCGCCCCAGACTGAAACCGGGTCCCTCGCTCTTTAGCCTAATGCACTACCACTGGAAATACAGTGGTAGTGCGTCAAAAACACAGTGGTTGTGCGTCAAAAATACAGT
Source organism: Cherax quadricarinatus (assembly GCF_038502225.1). Taxonomy (NCBI): domain Eukaryota; kingdom Metazoa; phylum Arthropoda; class Malacostraca; order Decapoda; family Parastacidae; genus Cherax; species Cherax quadricarinatus. The sequence goes on along the minus strand of NC_091300.1, from coordinate 9,670,292 downwards.
GGTTGTGCGTCAAAAATACAGTGGTAGTGCGTCAAAAATACAGTGGTTGTGCGTCAAAAATACAGTGGTAGTGCGTCGCAGCCAGAGAGTCAGGCTGAGGACAAAGGAGTGAAGAAACAGAGAGAGAGAGAGAGAGAGAGAGAGAGAGAGAGAGAGAGAGAGAGAGAGAGAGAGAGAGAGAGAGAGAGAGAGAGAGAGAGAGACAGAGAGAGAGAGAGAGACAGACAGAAAGTGAGTCACTCCACAGACACATGATTTTCTCCACATAATTGACTTGTATTTGGAGAGAGTCTTGTTATTTAACTTCTCTTTTGGCTATTGTTGATGCAGTTGTTGTTGTTGTATTAATATTGTTGTTGGTGCTTCACTAGTAGTTATCACTCCTGCTGCTGTTGTTGTAGTAGTTATCACTGTTGTAGTTACACTGGTTTCTCGACTTTTATTGTTATTCTGATCGTTGAATTGCATTACTAACGTTGTTATTCCTCGTTCCTGTTCTTATGACGTATATTTTCCCCTTTCACATTTCTATTATCCATTTTGTTGATATTTTGTTTTTACTAAATACTTGTTTTCATATGCACATTTATATATATATATATATATATATATATATATATATATATATATATATATATATATATATATATATATATATATATATATATATATATATATATATATATATATATATATATATATATCAGAAACTGTGTCTCTTTAAAAATTGAAATAATTCAGATACGTAGAGTTTGAAAAAATACATAATTAAAATGTTTCTAATTCAAAGGTTAAAAATCTAGATTATTTAATCCATCTGTAAGTGGTGTTTCAAAATGATCAGCAAGGCAATAAGCCTCGACCTGTGGAACCATTAATGGGTAAATACAAAAAGTTGAGCATACACTGAGCGCAGTGAGCCCTAGTTGCTTACACACACTGAAAGCAGACAGCATTGGTGCTGTTATATCTTCGAAATTGGTCATCCTGTGTTATTTAACTATTGTAAGAGAATATGTTCATCACTTAATATTATAGCGCAAAAGTCCCCGTTTATAGCTAAAATAGAGACTTTCGGCGTTATATTATTATCTGTTAATATATGAAAAATACCATGGTATTATCGTTATTATCACTATTATCATTATTATCACTATTGTCACTATTATCACTATTATCACTATTATTGTTATTATCACTATTATTTTATTATTATTGTTAGGTAGGATTTCTTGTGTATATAGAGTAGAGTTTAAGTCTGGGAACCATCCGGTGAATCGTTCAATTGTTATGTCCGGCTGACTGACGTTGGGTCACCTCCAACCTGACGATGCGTCAACAGACTGGCTAGTAGTCAGTCTGCTCCCTGCTCTAGCCCTGACAACTGATCGTATATTGGCTCTTACGGTGTACAGTTTGAATGGTTTTGAGAATTGGACTCTAGAGCTGACTTAGTTTGTTCCTCATTGCTTTGAAAGACTCTTTTGATATTTATATTCTTGGTCAGTTCAGTAATCCATAGAGATACTTTACGGCCAGATTCAAAGGTCTTGTTAAATCTTGTACCTTTTGTATTTTGAGTTTACAGTCTTGTTAAGACAAAGACGTAAATGTTATTGAAGACTGAATTACATGAAGAATAATTAAACTTATTAATGTGACATTTCCATGATTTTGAACTAAATGTATATGGTAAATTTATTGTACAAAGTATTAAGTTACATTAACTACAAAGAAAAGATAAAGTATTGTATTTAAATACTTTAATAAATTTGAATATTATTCTATGGAGTTTCCCAGTTGAAATTATTTCCCCAAGACTCTAAAACTTTAAATAACTCGGATCCAAAAATCTTGTTGCATAAGAAATAAATGGTAACAGGCCACATTCTGAAGTTCTTTAAAAAATTTCTTATTCGCAACAAATGGGGGCCTGTCCGGGATTTCTGTTGTTCTAAGACATTGATCAAAAGAACAATATTAAAGTTATATACTGGGAATTTATCTTTAGTTAATTTCAAAATATTGATCATGGAAGATCACATTAAAGAGTTATTTGAAGATTTAACATTGTCAAAGCTGGACTCCTTGAAACTTCAAACGTGCTGGCAGATAGCCTGTAAATTGGGAGTACCATACGATAGATATTACACAACCAATACTGTAAGGGCAATAATTAGAAACAAATTGTTTCCAGGGGCCTCTAACCATCATGTAGCAGGAGATTCTGACTCTGAAAGTTTAGTTTCTCAAGTAAGCTACCTGTCGAGATATGAAGTATTGCAGGGTGCAGCCACTGTTAGGCATTCGCCTGTTACTGAAGGAATTCCTATTAATGGTCAGCCTGCCCCTCACCAAGGTGCACGTCCAAAGGAATATCCACTTACCGCCAGTTCAATTCCCTCATTTTCGATACCATCGGGGCATATTTCTCAAAGTCAGTTTGAGAAATTAGAGAGACTATTTATTTTACAGACTGCTCAAATTGAGGCTCAGCGTAAATTAAATGAAGAAGACTTTCAAAGGGAAACGCTCTGCTATATAAGACAACAACAACAAGGAAATGTGAGTGAAAGATGTACTGAATCCTCAAATGATTCTTTCAATATACAAAAAGCTGCATCTATGGTTCCAAGATTTAATGACGGAGATTTAGATACTTATTTTGAAGTCTTTGAGAATCAAGCACGTGCTATGCGCTGGCCCCGACAACACTGGGCAACCTTATTACACACTTCGTTGTCTGGTAAAGCTCAAAGTTGTACGGCTACGTTACCTTTTGAGAAATATGTGGATTATGATTCCTTTAAGAAGGCTATCCTAGAGGCTTATGATCTCCTCCCAGTAAGTTATCAAAACACCTTTAGAGCATTAAAACGACAGCCAACTAAGTCGTATGTAGATTTTGCTTGTGAAAAGAAAATCGAGAGATGGTGTAGAGCTTCTAACTGTAAATCTATGGAAAGTCTTTCCCAATTGATCCTGCATGAGGATTTCTATAATAATTTACCAGAAGACTTGCATAGGTATTTGATTAGTTGCCCCATAGTAAATATACTAGAAACAGCCTCGCTCGCCGATAATTATGAAATATCTCAACAATTGATTGGCGAAACAAAAAGTAAGGAAACAGTGACTAAATATGCCCCTAAGAAAAGACGATCCAATCTTACAGAGATGCGTCGCATACAGAATCCTTGCCCGACCTCCTATGATGCCTCCACGCCCATTAATAATAAATTTAGATCTAACTCTAGGAAAAGTTCAAAACCACTAAGGCATAACAGTGAGTTGAACTGCAATTATTGTAATAAGAAAGGACATTTAAGGAAACACTATTATTGGCTAGAGAGGGATACCAGGAATGAGCGACTTCGTTTCCCAACTCAGGTAATCTCTTCATCGACAACTCAAAAGAAACTGAACCCTGGTACCAAACAAGGTTCACAAGAACGAATCAGTAGTCATTCTAGATAACTCAATACTAGAGCTGTTTCAGAAAAAGATATTCACTCAGCTATGAGTCCTTACTTTGCTAAAGTGAAAGTTGGAATAGACGAGACTCAATTAGTTGAAATTAATTCCTTCCGTGATACTGGAAGTTATTTAACATTGTTGAAGCAGGACATACTTCCCGTAAGTGATATAACTCGCACAAAGCTAGATGTCTTATTAGAAGCCTATGGAGGCGCCATTATAAGAGTGCCTCTTCACAGGATATACATCCAAACACCAACCTATACTGGCTTTGTGTCGGTAGGTATATCCAGTGAAACTTTTCCTATTCAGGGCGTTGACTTACTCATAGGCAATGATCTAGACTATCCGGGTATAAGCCGAGAGCCTCTAGTTATTGATAATTCTACTGACATTAACTATGCTATAGAAGCTCGAAAAGAGGCTCCTACCTTATTTCCTCTCAATGTTATAACTAGAGCAATGTCTAGAGCACCTCAAAATCCTTTGTCAACTGAAGTCCTAAGTGAAGGCGAAGATTTAGGTCTCGATTTATTGTTCAGCCGATCCTTACAACCAGGATCTTCAAATCTGAAATATTCTATGATCGGCCCTTTTCAAGATACTGATATTAAAATGCTATCAAAAGAAGATTTAATAAGGGATCAGTTCCTTGATCCATCCCTAGAGAAATTACGAGAGATAGCTATTACAGAAGACGACGCCCAAGACCTGGACAATTGTTACTATCTTGCTAATGGTATATTAATGAGAAAGGAAAAGTCTCTTTTGTCTTCTGATGATCATCTGTCTACCAGCAAACATCTAGTAGTGCTACCTAGCACCTTTAGAGAATTGGCTATTAGTTTCGCCCACCATAGTCCCATGGGAGGACATTTGGGAGTAAAGAAAACGCTGGGCAAAATAGCCAAGCATTATAATTGGCCCATAATGAAGGAGACTGTGGTAAGCTATCTAAAAGGTTGTCAAGTCTGCGTGACCGGCAAACCTTCGCACACACCTCCACCAGTTCCCCTCATTCTGATTCCCGTCAGTGGTGAGCCCTTCTCACGCCTGATAATGTTGGTCCATTACCTAAGACTAAACAAGGGAATCAATATCTGTTTACAATTATGGATATCGTTACTCGATATCCAGAGGCTATCCCTTTGAGAAAAATTAATTCTCGCATCATTGTTCGAGCTTTGCAAAAATTTTTCTCACAGGTGGGGATTCCCCGAATAATTCAATCCGATCAAGGTTCAAATTTTACCTCTAAGATGTTTCGTGATGCCTTATCTCGCCTCGGAATTAAGTCTGTATTTTCTGTTGCTTATCACCCTCAGTCGCAAGGAGCCCTCAAACGATTTCATCAAACATTAAAATCAATGATGAGAGCATACTGCGAGCAGTTTTCCAGAGATTGGGACGAAGGAATACCATTCCTCTTGTTCGCCTTAAGGGAAAGCGAACAAGAAAGCACTGGGTTCAGTCCATTTGAATTAATTTACGGACACCAAGTATGCGGCCCCCTCGCCGTACTAAAAGATTCATGGACCGGAAAATCAGAACCCTCGCTTAAAACAACTCCAACTCTAATGCAAAAGCGTTTGTCACAACTGAGGGAATTAGCCTTAAAAAACTTAGCTAAGGCCCAATCCAAGATGAAGCATTGTTATGACAAACGCACACGCTCTCGTTTCTTCAAACCAGGTGACAGTGTGATGGCACAGAAATTCTTACCTGGACACGGTCTGCATCCTAGATACGAAGGTCCTTTGGAAGTGATTGAGCGGCTCAATGAGGTAAATTATGTACTACAAACTCCAGGAAAGAGAAAAGCAAAATGTACTTATCACATAAACCAACTTAAGGCTTACCACCCTAGTATCGTACCAGTTTCGACAGTTCTTCCTTTAGCTGAAACTGAAACTGTAAGTCTGCCCAGTATCTCTAAAGCGATAGAAGTACGTTTAAAAAATTCAGAGACATTGCAATCTCTTGATACCTTCCTTATGGACTTTGATTTGAAGAAAGCCAAAGATATCAAAGACTTGATATTATGTTATGAGGTTTTATTCGATGATGTCCCTAGGTGTTGTACATTGGGAATTCACGACACAGATGTACAAGGAGCAAAGCCTTGCAAACAGTCACCTTATAGGGCAAGTCCACTCAAACAAGAAACATTAAACAAAGAAGTAGAATTTTTGTTGTCCCATGGACTCATAGAACGGAGTAAAAGTCCGTGGGCCTCGCCCTGTATATTAGTTCCCAAGCCTGATGGAACTTCTAGAATGTGCACTGATTATCGTAAGGTTAATGCTCTCACGGTACCAGATGGTTTCCCACTACCCTGTATTGATGATCTAATAGACAGAGTATCAGGAGCCGCCTATGTCACCCGCCTGGATTTATTAAGGGGCTATTACCAAGTGCTGCTTACCCAAGAAATATCCGCATTTACTATACAAGGCGGATTATTCAATTATCGTGTTATGCCCTTCGGGTTGTGTAATGCAGCCTCTACCTTTCAGCGCCTGATGAACCTGCTGACCAACGATTTAGAAGGAGTGGATGCATATCTAGATGATCTTGTTATATATAGCAATGAGTGGGAGCAACATTTAATTCGCCTTGAAACCTTATTTAAGAAGTTAGAAAAGTACAACTTCACCATAAATTTAGCCAAGTGTCAGTTTGGACAAGCCAAGATTAAATACCTCGGTTTTTGTATAGGTCAAGGTGAGGTACGTCCTGTTGATGTAAAAGTTAGGGCCATTGCCGAGTTTTCTATCCCTCAAGATAGAAAGTCTATACAGAGGTTCCTTGGAATGACTGGTTATTATCGACGTTTCTGTCCTAATTTTTCTCAAGTTGCATCTCCTCTTACTGAGTTAACCAGTAGTAAGATGAAGTTTTGCTGGACGAAAGATTGTGAGATAGCTTTTAATCAGTTAAAGCGGTTGCTTTCTTCATCACCCGTATTGAAAAGTCCTGACTTTAATCAACCCTTCTATTTACACATCGATGCCAGCTGTTATGCTGTGGGGGCGGTGTTACTTCAGAAATCCCCCTCTACTGATATTTTGCATCCTATATCTTATTTTTCTTCAAAGTTAAAACGTCACCAAAAGAATTAAGCCACTGTAGAGAAAGAAGCTCTTGCCCTAGTAATATCTTTGGAACATTTTGACATTTATCTGGGAACCTCCCCCCAAAAAATTATGGTATTTTCTGATCACAACCCTTTAATTTATATTAATTCTATGAAATCAAAGAATACCCGGATCCTCAGGTGGGCTCTGAGAATCCAACCTTATCTGATTAGTATTCAACACTTAAGTGGATCCCTTAACATAATTGCTGATGCCCTTTCTTGCCCCTGAAAAAAAAAATTGTATACCTTAAAATGTAAAGTAAAGTAATGAGTACTCTCAGAGCCTAATTTATATATATATTATATATTTTTGTTAATGATTTTCTTTTATATTGACAGTATGACTATGAAAGCCGTTTTGTTGATGGGACGAAGTATTAAGTCCACATGGATGACCCTGACAGTCATGTCTGAGACTCCTATTCTCGAATTATGATGGAAGCCACTCCAGATAGTTCTTCCGGCCATTGTTCCAAAAGCTCATCCTCTGGCAAATAACCATGCTGATCGAGTTATTTCTTCTCCATTCTTCCGTCATACTACTTGCCTTATTTACCAAGAGGACGCTTATTATAAAGGAGATACTACCAAGGACGCTTGCAAACTCCCTACTGCGACCTATTGTCGTACGGGGGGGGGGTGTTATATCTTCGAAATGGGTCATCCTGTGTTATTTAACTGTTGTAAGAGAATATGTTCATCACTTAATATTATAGTGCGAAAGTCCCCGTTTATAGCTAAAATAGAGACTTTCGGCGTTATATTATTATCTGTTAATATATGAAAAATACCATGGTATTATCGTTATTATCACTATTATCGTTATTATCACTATTGTCACTATTATCACTATTATTGTTATTATTACTATTATTTTATTATTATTGTTAGGTAGGATTTCTTGTGTATATAGAGTAGAGTTTAAGTCTCGGAACCATCCGGTGAATTGTTCAATTGTTTATGTCCGGCTGACTGACGTTGGGTCAGGTGATCCAACCTGACGATGCGTCAACAGACTGGCTAGTAGTCAGTCTGCTCCCTGCTCTAGCCCTGACAACTGATCGTATATTGGCTCTTACGGTGTACAGTTTGAATGGTTTTGAGAATTGGACTCTAGAGCTGACTCAGTTTGTTCCTCATTGCTTTGAAAGACTCTTTTGATATTTATATTCTTGGTCAGTTCAGTAATCCATAGAGATACTTTATGGCCAGATTCAAAGGTCTTGTTAAATCTTGTACCTTTTGTATTTTGAGTTTACAGTCTTGTTAAGACAAAGACGTAAATGTTGTTGAAGACTGAATTACAGGAAGAATAATTAAACTTCCTTATTAATGTGACATTTCCATGATTTTGAACTAAATGTATATGGTAAATTTATTGTACAAAGTATTAAGTTACATTAACTACAAAGAAAAGATAAAGTATTGTATTTAAATACTTTAATAAATTTGAATATTATTCTATGGAGTTTCCCAGTTGAAATTATTTCCCCTAGACTCTAAAACTTTAAATAACTCGGATCCAAAAATCTTGTTGCATAAGAAATAAATGGTAACAGGCCACATTCTGAAGTTCTTTAAAAAATTTCTTATTCGCAACAGGTGCCTAGCAGGAAGCCTTGGTGCCTAGCAGGCAGCCTTGGTGCCTAGCAGGCAGTATTGATACCTAGCAGTCTGCCTTGTTGCCTAGCAGGCAATATTGATGCCTAGCAGGCAGCCTTAGTGCCTAGTATGCAGCATAGGTGCCTAGCAGGCAGTATTGATGCCTAGCAGTCTGCCTTGTTGCCTAGCAGGCAGTATTGATGCCTAGCAGTCTGCCTTGTTGCCTAGCAGGCAGTTATTGATGCCTAGCAGGCAGCCTTAGTGCCTAGCAGGCAGCAACCTGATTAATGCCTGAGCTCCAGATAAGATGAATCTGTCACACAGGCAGCATCCCATCCCACCCAACATGCCCCATCCCATAACCCCCCACCTCTCATTCCCCCCCACTTTTACCCATCATAACGGACCTCCCCTCTTCTTTCCCCTCCTCCCTCCCAGCCCCTTCCCCTTTTATTTTCTCTTCCACACTCACCCATCCCTACAAAACACACTCCCACCCCTCTCCCACTACTTCCCATTCCTTAACTAGCCACCTGGAAATGGTTCCTCCGCCTCCTTTCCATCCTGCCCCACTCATCTCACACTTGATAGGTGGAACGAGAGAAGAATGTTAAGTGGAAGGAGAACGGAGAAAAAGAATAAAGGAATGGGGGAATATTAAAGTTGTAATGAAAGAATGGGAGAGAGAGAGAGAGAGAGAGAGAGAGAGAGAGAGAGCGTGGAAGAGACTCTTATCGACTGCTAAATAAAGAAGCATACAAGAAGGAGAAGAGGAAAGTAATGACTATATAGATAAGGTAACCACGAATAAGAATGATATAATGGAAGAAGGAAATTGAAGAAGTTCGATAGAAATATTTGAAAATTAAAGCAAAAAAAAATCAATTGAAGGAAGCCTGATGTTAGAGAGAGAGAGAGAGAGAGAGAGAGAGAAAGATAGAGAAAGAGAGAGAACAGGACGGCGGAAACATGGAAGAAATCTCAGATTCAATCAACAACAACGATCACGCTCAAATATTTCGTCTGCTGCAGCGTTTTGCCAATATTTTTTTTTCCTCCCCAAAATTGATTTTCATCAGCATATGTAAATTGTTGTAAATAAAATAACTTTTTTCTGTGTGTGTCTGTGTGTCGCCGAGGTAGTCAGGAGGCGGCGCAGCGCTCGTGGCCTCCTGCAACCTCTCTGTGCAAATTAACAGACCTCTGAAAGGGGTGATTCTAGTTTCACTTTAATCACAAAGATCACAATTTACATACGAGTTACAAGTTTATATATATATATATATATATTTGTGTGTGTGCTCACCTAGTTTTGGTTGCGGGGGTCAAGTCACAGCTCCTGGCCCCGCCTCTTCACCTGGTGTGTGTGTATGTGTATGTATGGTTATTATTCATCATTTGCAGATATCAAAATAAACATGAAAATCATATCGATAGAAGACAGGGATAAATGTCGAAAAGATATAAGCAAATTCTACCAGTGAGCAGTAGTGAACAACATGATATTCCAAACCACGGTACGGGCGGGGACTGAACTCGCGGTGAGTGAGTCGTAAAGCTCCAAACCGCTTGCTTGCAATCGTGTCATTACGATTTCGTGAGTCGCCGTGAACTTCAGTGGTGAAAATTTTAAACTACTTCAGTTTGGAAAATTTTGAAGCACTCAAAAAGGACACTATACAAAAGTCAAGAGGATCATCAAATAGAAATTTTTCAACGTGTGAAGGACCTGGGAATAATAATATCAAGTAACCTTTCGCCAGTAAATGGAAAGGTGGATAATGAGAACTTTCAGAACAAGGGAAGCAGCACCATTGGTAACACTGTTCAAATTGTTTGAGTTCTCTCGCTTGTTGTTCAGCGCTTACGACTCCATTATAGGGCAGGAGACATATCAGTGCTGGAACAGGTACAGAGATCATGTGAGACCCGCATAAAACACCTTAAAATTGTAAATATGTACTTATTGGAGCGTAGAAAGATACGTAATGTATATTCTGTGCGTGGAAAGTACTCGAGGGCTTAGTTCTAATCCTGCCCACTGCTATAACAATAAACTAGAGTGAGAGATATGGGGGGAAAATGCAAAATAAACCCAGTGAACAATATGATGACATTGTATCAACATCGGTGGGCCCAGACTGTTCAATATCTTACCAGAAAATATCAGAAATATTGCCGGAACAAGTAGGGAGAGGGTCTTTGTTGAGGTGTGAGTTGAATTAAGTGCAGAGTGGGAAGGTCTTCTGCTGTGGTATAAGTTGGTATAAGTGCTGAGTGGGGAGAGGTGCCTTCTTTCTTCTTTTGTGGTGTGAGTCGAAGAAAGTGAAGAGTGAGGAGATTGTCTTATGCTGTGGTGCGAGTCGAAGGAAGTAGGAAGAGGAGCTTTTAGTTTTTTTTTTTACCTTGCTGTCACCTGTGTAAATAGTAATTGTTTTAGCTCCATAGAGAGTTGTTTAGTTTTGCTGAAAGATAAGCTAGATACAGCATCTAAAGTTCCATTGGGATTATAATAGCGTTCGGCAAATAACTGAAAGAACCCGGCTTGAACCCAGGATGGGTTGCCACATAGGGCGGCAAATCTTGTATACCTGCCTAGTCTTAACACCTTGTAGTAGATAGGAGGTTCCTAGGAGATAGTCGGCTGCTAATGGGTCTCATCTTAGAGACGAGTACCTAAGGACCCTAGCTGAAATAAGCAACGTTACAAGATACTTTATACATCATTAGTAAGGCCTCACCTAGATTATGCAGCTCAGTTCTGGTCTCCATATTACAGAATGGACATAAATTCGTTAGAAAACATTCAGCGTAGGATGACTAAATTAATACATAGCATTAGAAATCTTCCTTATGAAGAAAGATTGAAGACTCTTAAGTTACATTCACTTGTTAGACGAAGAATGAGGGGAGACCTGATCGAAGTGTATAAGTGGAAGATAGGTATTAATAAAGGGGATATTAATAAGGTCTTGAGGATGTCTCTCCAAGAGAGAACCCGCAGTAATGGATTTAAATTAGATAAGTTTAGATTTAGAAAGGACATAGGAAAGTATTGGTTTGGAAATAGGGTAGTTGATGTGGAAAAGGACACTTATGTACAGTTCAGGACATTTATTAAAGAAAACGTTTCGCCACGAGTGGCTTCTTCAGTCCTAATACAGAGAAAACTAAGAAAACATTTATATATATAGTGGCAGGAGTCAGGTGAGGTGACGCGTGGGTAGAGGTGGTAGTAGTAGTAGTAGTAGTAGTAGTAATGGAACTAAGGAGGTGAGGCTAGAGAGGGACCTGCTGGCATCAAGTAACACCAGTTCCCAGGATGGGTAATATCCTCTTGCTTAGTAATTTTGAAATACTGTAACTACCGGATTTTTGCTTTATAGTGTTACTGACAGAAATTAGTGCAGCTTCAATGCATTTTCTCGGTCTTAAGTCGTCTTCTTTAATAACTAGTTTAGCTTAATTGAATTTCATGAGGTGTCCAACATCGTCTCTATGTTGAACACATGCGTTTTTGCGGTCATCATTTCTGCAAGCATTTTTGTGTTCTGCTATTCTAATGTCCAGAGTTCTGGCTGTTTCCCCTACATATACTTTGTCACACCCCCCACATGGTATAGTGTAGATTCCTGCACTTGTGCCAGAATCATGCTTGGGTTTTTGTATCAGGTTCCTAATAGTAGTTGAAGAGCTGGTAGATATTTTAGCCAGTTTTCTGTCAAACATGTTTGAAATATTAGTGGCAACGTTGCTGACCGGTCAGCAACGTTGCCACTAATGTTTCAAACATGTTTGACAGAAAAATGGCTAAAATATCTACCAGCTCTTCAGGTAAGACACATATGCAACAGTTGGGTATCTTTATTTCGAAACGTTTCGCCTACACAGTAGACTTTGGAACAATGCTCTTCTCCAGACTGAGGGACTGACCACCTCAAAACTTTAAGGGTGATGGACTGATTACATCGTCTTCAAGTCTCTTCTGCTTCTATCAACTTTTCTGTACTCGACTGAAGAAGCCTACTGTGTAGGCGAAACGTTTCGAAATAAAGATACCCAACTGTTGCATATGTGTCTTACCTAACAATCTGTCGGTATTTTATACCATTTTAATGTTCAATCTGTCAGACGCTGCAACACAAGGGTATCTTGGTACAGACCTGAAATCAACTTCGACAACCTCTACTAGTGAGAACGGCTGAATTTGAGAGGGACCTGACCTCCCAACATCTGCGTTCTACTAGTGGCCTACGTCTCACCTCCTGGTGCTATATAAGGCTCCATCCTGTCACTTCATCTCCATATTGTTTCATACTATGGAACAATGCTCTTCTCCAGACTGAGGGACTGACCACCTCAAAACTTTAAGGGTGATGGACTGATTATATCGTCTTCAAGTATCTTCTGCTTCTATCAACTTTTCTGTACTCGACTGAAGAAGCCTACTGTGTAGGCGAAACGTTTCATAATAAAGATACCTAACTGTTGCATATGTGTCTTACCTAACAACCTGTCGGTATTTTATACCATTTTAATGTTCAACTTTTCTGTACTCGACTGAAGAAGCCTACTGTGTAGGCGAAACGTTTCGAAATAAAGATACCCAACTGTTGCATATGTGTCTTACCTAACAATCTGTCGGTATTTTATACCATTTTAATGTTCAATCTACCAGCTCTTCAACTACTATTAGGAACCTGATACAAAAACCCAAGCATGATTCTGGCACAAGTGCAGGAATCTACACTATACCATGTGGGGGGTGTGACAAAGTATATGTAGGGGAAACAGCCAGAACTCTGGACATTAGAATAGCAGAACACAAAAATGCTTGCAGAAATGATGACCGCAAAAACGCATGTGTTCAACATAGAGACGATGTTGGACACCTCATGAAATTCAATGAAGCTAAACTAGTTATTAAAGACGACGACTTAAGACGGAGAAAATGCATTGAAGCTGCACTAATTTCTGTCAGTAACACTATAAAGCAAAAATCCGGTAGTTACAGTATTTCAAAATTACTAAGTAAGAGGATATTACCCATCCTGGGAACTGGTGTTACTTGATGCCAGCAGGTCCCTCTCTTGCCTCACCTCCTTAGTTCCATTACTACTACTACTACTACTACTACTACTACTACTACTACTACTACCACCTCTACCCACGCGTCACCTCACCTGACTCCTGCCACTACTTTCCTACTACTGCCTACTTTCTGTATTCGACTGAAGAAGCCTACTGTGTAGGCGAAACGTTTCGGAATAAAGTTGTCTAACTGTTGCATATGTGTCTTACCTAACAACCTGTCGGTATTGTATACCATTTTGATGTTCATCTTGTCAGACACTGCAACACATGGCATCTTGGTACAGAAAACACCTTGGACAAGCTTTTCAAGTGAGAAGTGTTGGATCTGAGAGGGACATGACCTCTCAGTGGCTACATTCTCACTACTACTACTACTACTACTACTACTACTACTACTACTACTACTACTCTGCACCTCTCCTTCCGAGAGTAAGTCTCCGCACTGTCGCTTGATCTTCAGATAGTTCCTGACTATGGAACTGAACTTCTCCAGGCCGAGGGACTGACAACCTCAAATTCTACGACTACAAGGGTGATGGACTGATTACATCGTCTTCACATCTCTACTGTTCCTGCCTACTTTCTGTATTCGACTGAAGAAGCCTACTGTGTAGGCGAAACGTTTCGGAATAAAGTTGTCTAACTGTTGCATATGTGTCTTACCTAACAACCTGTCGGTATTGTATACCATTTTGATGTTCATATATATAAATGTTTTCTTAGTTTTCTCTGTATTAGGACTGAAGAAGCCACTCGTGGCGAAACGTTTTCTTTAATAAATGTCCTGAACTGTACATAAGTGTCTTTTTCCACATCTTGTCGGTATCACCATACCATTTCCTCAGGGTAGTTGATGAGTGGAACAGTCTACCTAGTTGGGTTATTGAGGCTGGGACTTTGGGTAGTTTCAAATTTAGGTTGGATAAGTACATGAGTGGGAGGGGTTGGATTTGAGTGGGACTTTCACATCAGAGCTTATTTCTATGGTGGCATTTCTCTTTACTAAACTGCATCTGCCACTTCTCCGACCACTGAATCAGTCTATTCAAATCATACACAAATAACCCGCACATAAAAGAGAGAAGTTTACGACGACGTTTCGGTCCGACTTGGACCATTGACAAAGTGACATTGTCAATGGTCCAAGTCGGACCGAAACGTCGTCGTAAGCTTCTCTCTTTTATGTGCGGGTTATTTGTGTATCGTTCCAGTCACGGTATTGTGCCTTTTTGTTATTTATTCAAATCATCCTGGAGTGCTCTAATGTCCTCATTAGAATGAATTGGACGGCCTATTGTGGTGTCATCAGCAAATTTGCTTATGTCGCTATTTATTCCCTCATCTATGTCGTTTATGTAAACTGTGAACAACAAGGGTCTTGTGACAACAACACAGCTTGTGACGTGCCCCCATTCTGATTTCTCCCCATTTATGCAAACTCTCTGCTGCCTATTCGTCAACTATGCCTCTACCCATGAAAAAATTTCTCCTCCTATTCCGTGTGCCTTAAATTTCCTCAATAGCCTCTGATGTGGAACTCTATCGTAAGCCTTACTGATGTCCATATACACAATATCATATTCAGTACCGTGATCTACCTCCTCAAACACCTTAGTGAAAAAAATTAGTAAATTCGTAAAACAGGAACGCCCCTTTGTAAAACCGTGCTGAGATTCATTAATCAATTTATGCCTGTCAAGATGACTACGAATTGCCTCGGCAATTATTGATTCCATAAATCCCATAATTTGTACAGAAAATTTACATCTCTCCATCCCTCAACCACCACCAACCCCACGTCCCCGTCCACGTCCACATCCACGTCCACGTCCTCTCGAATAACCAACCGTCTAGTGGAAGCTTCTCAGGACCATTTATTTTATTGTTAATTTTTCTTGTTGGCTTTTCCGTTTTCATTAATTTTTTTATGTTCAGGTTATACTAGTATTATTATTACATTTATGAATATTTATGGGGTAGAGCACCATGGGAAGAGGAGGCAATCAGGTTGATTCCAGTAAAGGGAAGGGGGAGCGCCAGTTCCGTGGATCAAAGGCTCTTCGGCATCATAGCACCCCCTGCTTGCTGGAGGCCAAGAATCACGCAACATCCCTAGTTTTCTCTCGTTTCGGGTTCTACTAATCTTCGGGAGTTGCAGACTTCAGCATGCAGCAGCCTTATGAGCGTCGGGATGCACTAATTATACATTTCTTTATAAAGCCACACCATCAAATACATCACGGTGGGATGCCCAAGTTAGCGCACCCACAATAAAATAGAAAAAAAATGGGAAGCGCACCGAAGAGGAAAATACTAATAAAGAGAAGCAACATCCACACGTCGTCGTATAATACCCGTAGCCACCTGGCGGTCAGCGGCGGTAACGAGGGTGTAAATAAGGCTGCTCGGTGGTTTTAGTTTCAGTGTGTTGACTCCGTGTAGGGGAGTCAGACCCCTGCAGAAGTGGGGA
Source organism: Cherax quadricarinatus (assembly GCF_038502225.1). Lineage (NCBI taxonomy): Eukaryota > Metazoa > Arthropoda > Malacostraca > Decapoda > Parastacidae > Cherax > Cherax quadricarinatus. The sequence continues at coordinate 9,654,510 of NC_091300.1, read as the reverse complement.
TGCTGTACCATTAAAGGAAGTGGGAATGCTACAGTCCTGAAGAAAGGGTGGGAATGCTACAGTCTGGAAGATCATTTTATTTGTAATAACCGCGCACTTCTAGGAAAACAGTTATTTAATGAACGATGTTGAATGTGTTTTCTTATTTGAGTCATCCTACCTTGATGGGGAACGACTGATGGAGTCAACAGAAATGGAAATAACTGAATGCTGGTCCTTGCTGTATTATGACGATAAATTATAACTCTGCTATGTCTAATGTTGAGTGAGTTCTGCCAAATGGATAAAACTTAGACTAGAGGAACCAAATATAACCCAATATAACCCAACATAACCCATCGTAACCCAACATAACCCAAAATAACCTAACGAAACATAACCTAACTTATGTGCTTCGTTATCTCCAGAGATGGAAATTGTGTCTCTTTGTGGCTAACGCGACGGGCTGGAGTTTTGAGACTCTATGACCGCGGGTTCAATCCCGGCCGGGGGTATGGTTTATTTGCAATCGTGTCATTACGATTTCTTAAGTCAAGTCAAGTTACGTTCGTTGTGACTGGTCAGGTGCGTCAACTGACTCGATTCTAACCGTTGATTGGTCCAGACGCGGCATTCCAACCACAATAACCAAGTGCACAAGAAATTTGTGATGACACGTGGTGTAGATAGCTTTCAGCTTAAGTAAAATAGAGAATAATACCGGAGTTCCCTAGAGGAGAAGCCTTGAATTAAAACCTCTTTCTCCCCATCCCCCCCAAAAATAAATGTGAATCCCCACCATCACCCACACCTGGCCTGGTCACACCACCCACACCTGGCCTGGTCACACCACCCACACCTGGCCTGGTCACACCACCCACACCTGGCCTGGCCACACCACCCACACCTGGCCTGGTCACACCACCCACACCTGGCCTGGTCACACCACCCACACCTGGCCTGGTCACATCACCCACACCTGGCCTGGTCACACCACCCACACCTGGCCTGGTCACACCATCACCCACACCTGGCCTGGTCACACCATCACCCACACCTGGCCTGGTCACACCATCACTCACACCTGGCCTGGTCGCACCATCACTCACACCTGGCCTGGTCACACCACCCACACCTGGCCTGGTCACACCATCACCCACACCTGGCCTGGTCACACCATCACCCACACCTGGCCTGGTCATACCATCACCCACACCTGGCCTGGTCACACCATCACCCACACCTGGCCTGGTCACACCATCACCCACACCTGGCCTGGCCACACCATCACCCACACCTGGCCTGGTCACACCATCACCCACACCTGGCCTGGTCACACCACCCACACCTGGCCTGGCCACACCACCCACACCTGGCCTGGTCACACCACCCACACCTGGCCTGGTCACACCACCCACACCTGGCCTGGTCACACCACCCACACCTGGCCTGGTCACACCACCCACACCTGGCCTGGTCACACCATCACCCACACCTGGCCTGGTCATACCATCACCCACACCTGGCCTGGTCACACCATCACCCACACCTGGCCTGGTCACACCATCACCCACACCTGGCCTGGCCACACCATCACCCACACCTGGCCTGGTCACACCATCACCCACACCTGGCCTGGTCACACCACCCACACCTGGCCTGGTCACACCACCCACACCTGGCCTGGTCACACCATCACCCACACCTGGCCTGGTCATACCATCACCCACACCTGGCCTGGTCACACCATCACCCACACCTGGCCTGGTCATACCATCACCCACACCTGGCCTGGTCACACCATCACCCACACCTGGCCTGGTCATACCATCACCCACACCTGACCTGGTCACACCATCACCCACACCTAGCCTGGTCACACCACCCACACCTGGCCTGGTCACACCACCCACACCTGGCCTGGTCACACCACCCACACCTGGCCTGGTCACACCATCACCCACACCTGGCCTGGTCATACCATCACCCACACCTGGCCTGGTCACACCATCACCCACACCTGGCCTGGTCACACCATCACCCACACCTGGCCTGGCCACACCATCACCCACACCTGGCCTGGTCACACCATCACCCACACCTGGCCTGGTCACACCACCCACACCTGGCCTGGTCACACCACCCACACCTGGCCTGGTCACACCATCACCCACACCTGGCCTGGTCATACCATCACCCACACCTGGCCTGGTCACACCATCACCCACACCTGGCCTGGTCATACCATCACCCACACCTGGCCTGGTCACACCATCACCCACACCTGGCCTGGTCATACCATCACCCACACCTGACCTGGTCACACCATCACCCACACCTAGCCTGGTCACAACACCCACACCTGGCCTGGTCACACCATCACCCACACCTGGCCTGGTCATACCATCACCCACACCTGCCCTGGTCACACCATCACTCACAACTGGCCTGGTCACACCACCCACACCTGGCCTGGTCGCACAATCACCCACACCTGGCTTGGTCACACAATCACTCACACCTGGCCTGGTCACACCATCACTCACACCTGGACTGGTCACATCATCACTCACACCTGGCCTGATCACACCATCACCCACATCTGGCCTGGTCACACAGTCACTCACACCTGGCCTGGTCACATCATCACCCACACCTGGCCTGGTCACACCATCACTCACACCTGGCCTGGTCACACCATCGCCCACACCTGACTTGGTCGCACCATCACCCACACCTGGCCTGGTCACACCATCACTCACACCTGCCCTGGTCACACCATCACTCACACCTGGCCTGGTCACACCACTCATACCTGCCCTGGTCACACCATCACTCGCACCTGGCCTGGCCACACCATCACTCACACCGTGCGGCCAGCAGTAACAGCCTAGTTGATCAGGCCCTGATCCATCGGGAGGCCTGGTCATGGACCGGGCCGCGGGGGCGTTGATCCCCGGAATAACCTCCAGGTTTCAGGTTTCCAGGTTTGGCCTGGTCACACCACTCACACCTGCCCTGGTCACACCATCACTCACACCTGGCCTGGTCACACCACTCACACCTGCCCTGGTCACACCATCACTCACACCTGGCCTGGTCACACCATCACTCACACCTGGCCTGGTCACACCATCATTCACACCTGGCCTGGTCACACCATCACTCACACCTGGCCTGGTCACACCACTCACACCTTGCCTGGTCACACCGTCACCCAGGACTCTTCAGTGCCAGGATGGTACAGTACATGGCGAGCCGGGGAACCACTAAGTGCTAGGGAGCGTCAAATATGTTATCCATCTTCTCGACCTCTCGCTCTTGAGAGCCTCATTCACCTCAGCTTGAGGTACCGAATAGATAAA
>NC_091300.1:9616166-9646166 GCF_038502225.1 Cherax quadricarinatus | reverse complement strand
AAGTGAGCTGGGAAGGGATAAAGAGAGCTGGGGCGGGATAAAGAGAGCTGGGGCGGGATAATGTGAGCTGGGGCGGGATAAAGAGAGCTGGGACGGGATAATGTGAGCTGGGCGGGATAAAGAGAGCTGGGGCGGGATAAAGTGAGCTGGGGAGGGATAAAGAGAGCTGGGGCGGGATAAAGTGAGCTGGGGCGGGATAAAGAGAGCTGAGATGGGATAAAGAGAACTGGGGAAGGATAAAGAGAGCTGGGACGGGATAAAGAGAGCTGGGGCGGGATAAAGAGAGCTGGGAAGGGATAAAGTGAGCTAGGGCGGGATAAAGAGAGCTGGGAAGGGATAAAGTGAGCTGGGAAGGGATAAAGAGAGCTGGGATGGGATAAAGAGAGCTGGGGCGGGATAAAGAGAGCTGGGGGGATAAAGTGAGCTGGGGCGGGATAAAGTGATCTAGGGCGGGATAAAGAGAGCTGGGACGGGATAAAGAGAGCTAGGGCGAGATAAAGAGAGCTGGGACGGGATAAAGAGAACTGGGGCGGGATAAAGTGAGCTGGGGCGGTATAAAGTGAGCTGGGGCGGGATAAAGAGAGCTGGGGCGGGATAAAGTGAGCTGGGGCGGGATAAAGAGAGCTGGGATGGGATAAAGAGAGCTGAGGAGGGATAAAGAGAGCTGGGACGGGATAAAGAGAGCTGGGGCGGGATAAAGTGAGCTGGGGCGGGATAAAGAGAGCTGGGAAGGGATAAAGTGAGCTGGGAAGGGATAAAGAGAGCTGGGAAGGGAAAAAGTGAGCTGGGAAGGGATAAAGAGAGCTGGGATGGGATAAAGAGAGCTGGGGCGGGATAAAGAGAGCTGGGGGGATAAAGTGAGCTGGGGCGGGATAAAGTGATCTAGGGCGGGATAAAGAGAGCTGGGACGGGATAAAGAGAGCTAGGGAGAGATAAAGAGAGCTGGGACGGGATAAAGACAGCTGGGGCGGGATAAAGTGAGCTGGGACGGGATAAAAAGAGCTGGGGCGGGATAAAGTGAGCTGGGAAGGGATAAAGAGAGCTGGAACGGGACAAAGTAAGCTGGGGCGGGATAATGTGAGCTGTGCGGGATAAAGTGAGGTGGCACGGTATAAAGTGAGCTGGGACGGGATAAAGTGAGCTGGGACGGGATAAAGAGAGCTGGGGCGGGATAAAGTGAGCTGGGGCGGGATAAAGAGAGCTGGGACGGGATAAAGTGAGCTGGGAGGGGATAAAGTAAGCTGGGAAGGGATAAAGTGAGCTAGGACGGGATAAAGTAAGCTGGGACGGGATAATGTGAGCTGGGGCGGGATAAAGTGAGCTGGGACGGGATAAAGAGAGCTGGGGCGGGATAAAGTGAGCTGGGAAGGGATAAAGAGAGCTGGAACGGGACAAAGTAAGCTGGGGCGGGATAATGTGAGCTGTGCGGGATAAAGTGAGGTGGGACGGTATAAGGTGAGCTTGGACGGGATAAAGTGAGCTGGGACGGGATAAAGTGAGCTTAGGCGGCATAAAGTGAGCTGGGACGGGATAAAGTGAGCTGGGACGATATAAAGTGAGCCGGGACCTGATAAAGTGAGCTGGGACGGTATAAAGTGAGCTGGGACGGTATAAAGTGAGCCGGGACGGGATAAAGTGAGCTGGGACGGTATAAAGTGAGCCGGGACGGTATAAAGTGAGCTGGGACGGTATAAAGTGAGCTGGGACGGTATAAAGTGAGCCGGGACGGGATAAAGAGAGCTTGGGCGGGATAAAGAGAGCTGGGAAGGGATGAAGTGAGCTGGGGCGGGATAAAGAGAGCTGGGACGGGATAAAGTGAGCTGGGACGGGATAAAGTAAGCTGGGGCGGGATAATGTGAGCTGGGGCTGGATAAAGTGAGACGGGACGGTATAAAGTGAGCTGGGACGGGATAAAGTGAGCTGGGACGTGATAAAGTGAGCTTAGACGGCATAAAGTGAGCTGGGACGGGATAAAGTGAGCCGGGACGGGACAAAGTGAGCTGGGACGGGATAAAGTGAGCTTGGGCGGGATAAAGAGAGCTGGGGCGGGATAAGGAGAGCTGGGAAGGGATAAAGTTAGCTGAGAAGGGATAAAGAGAGCTGGGAAGGGATAAAGTGAGCTGGGACGGGATAAAGTAAGCTGGGACGGGATAATGTGAGCTGGGGCGGGATAAAGTGAGGTGGGACGGTAAAATGTGAGCTGGGACGGGATAAAGTGAGCTGGGGCGGGATAACGTGAACTGGGGCGGGATAAAGAGAGCTGCTAAGGGATAAAGTGAACTGAAGCGGGATAAAGAGAGCTGGGAAGGGATAAAGTGAGCTGGGACGGGATAAAGTAAGCTGGGGCGAGATAATGTGAGCTGGGGCGGGATAAAGTGAGCTGGGACGGTATAAAGCGAGCTGGGACGATATAAAGTGAGCCGAGACGGGATAAAGGGAGCTGGGGCGGGATAAAGAGAGCTGGGGCGGGATAAAGTGAGCTGGGGCGGGATAAAGAGAGCTGGGAAGGGATAAAGTGAGCTGGGGCGGGATAAAGAGAGCTGGGACGGGATAAAGTGAGCTGGGACGGGATAAAGTAAGCTGGGGCGGGATAATGTGAGCTGGGGCGGGATAAAGTGAGACGGGACGGTATAAAGTGAGCTGGGACGGGATAAAGTGAGCTGGGACGTGATAAAGTGAGCTTAGACGGCATAAAGTGAGCTGGGACGGGATAAAGTGAGCCGGACGGGACAAAGTGAGCTGGGACGAGATAAAGTGAGCTGGGACGATGGTGTGGAGATGGTGGTAGTGGTGAGGGTGTGGTGGTGGTGGGGGTGAGGGTGTGCAGATGGTGGTGGGGGTGAGGGTGTGCAGATGATGGTGGGGGTGAGGGTGTGCAGAGGGTGGTGGGGGTGTGGGTGTGCAGAGGGTGGTGGGGTGAGGGTGTGCAGATGGTGGTGGGGGTGAGGGTGTGCAGAGGGTGGTGGGGGGAGGGGGTGCAGATGGTGGTGGGGGGAGGGTGTGGAGATGGTGGTGGGGTGAAGGTGTGCAGATGGTGGTGGGAGTGAGGGTGTGCAGATGGTGGTGGGGGTGAGGGTGTGCAGATGGTGGTGGGAGTGAGGGTGTGCAGATGGTGGTGGTAGTGAAGGTGTGCAGATGGTGGTGGGGGTGAGGGTGTGCAGATGGTGGTGGGGGTGAGGGTGTGCAGATGGTGGTGGTAGTGAAGGTGTGGAGATGGTGGTGGGGTGAGGGTGTGCAGATGGTGGTGGGGGTGAGGGTGTGCAGATGGTGGTGGGGGTGAGGGTCAGCAGATGGTGGTGGGGGTGAGGGTGTGCAGATGGTGGTGGGGGTGAGGGTGTGCAGATGGTGGTGGTAGTGACGGTGTGGAGATGGTGGTGGGGGTGAGGGTGTGCTTTTGGTGGTGGGGTGAGGGTGTGCAGATGGTGGTGGGGTGAGGGTGTGGAGATGGTGGTGGGGGTGAGGGTGTGCAGATGGTGGTGGGGGTGAGGGTGTGCAGATGGTGGTGGGGGTGAGGGTGTGCAGATGGTGGGGGGGGTGAGGGTCTGCAGATGGTGGTGGGGGTGAGGGTGTGGAGATGGTGGTGGGGGTGAGGGTGTGCAGATGGTGGTGGGGGTGAGGGTGTTCAGATGGTGGCGGGGTGAGGGTGTGCAGATGGTGGTGGGGGTGAGGGTGTGCAGATGGTGATGGGGTGTGGGTGTGCAGATGGTGGTGGGGGTGAGGGTGTGCAGATGGTGGTGGGGGTGAAGGTGTGCAGAAGGTGGTGGGGGTGAGGGGGGTGCAGATGGTGGTGGGGGTGAGGGTGTGCAGATGGTGGTGGGGGTGAGGGTGTGCAGATGGTGGTGGGGGTGAAGGTGTGCAGAAGGTGGTGGGGGTGAGGGGGGTGCAGATGGTGGTGGGGGTGAGGGTGTGCAGATGGTGGTGGGGGTGAAGGTGTGCAGATGGTGGTGGGGGTGAGGGGGTAGTGATGGTGGTGGGGGTCAGGGTGTGGAGATGGTGGTGGTGAGGGTGTGGAGACGGTGGTGGGGGTGACGGGGGTGCAGATGGTGGTGGGGTGAGGGTGTGCAGATGGTGGTGGGGGTGAAGGTGTGCAGAAGGTGGTGGGGGTGAGGGGGGTGCAGATGGTGGTGGGGGTGAGGGTGTGCAGATGGTGGTGGGGGTGAAGGTGTGCAGATGGTGGTGGGTCCACCTTTTTGTTTGCACATAACTTCCAATGCAACCATAGGCCCTATAGTGCAAGCATCTGTTTATAATGCGCCCGTTCAATTGTTCATGGACTCTGGTGCGCAAATCAATATTATTAGGTCTAGTTTGTTTAAGGATAAGAAGTTACGACATGTCCTTCTCGTAGAACCGACTCCTTTGTCCTCCCTTAGTGGAGTATCTGGTTCTCACCTGCGTGTCCGAGGTACGACTTCCCTAACCTTTTCTATCCAAGGTAGAGACTTCACTGTTTCCTTCCTTGTTGTCGACCAGATTACTTTCCCTGGTGACCTTCTACTGGGATTTGCTTCCATGCGAGACTTACGCATTGTGCTCGACCCTTATCGATGGCATGCACAAATTGACGACTTGATCGTTCCATTCTGGGGTTACCAGCTTGGATCAGAAATCTGTTATACTGCTGCAGAGTATGATGTACGGATTAAGTCCTTACAAGCCAATGCTTTCTCCAGTAGCGTACCCAAGCGGTCAGGCACTGGTAATTCTGTCACTCCCATCAGTGTTCCACCTATACCTTCAGAATTGCAGGATAGTCCGATGCCTCAAGTGTCCGAGGACGCTCAGATTGCCTTGAGTGCTCAACCTATCCCTGCAATGCCTGCTAGTTCGAGTAGTAGTTTCTCCACAGGGGACGCCTTGTCGGAAAACAATTACTTGCAACTAGTAATGCCATCTCTTGTTGATGTCACATGCCGTCTGCAGAAAGACGTTTCTGTTGCGGCTAGTGCTCTCACTAGAGTGTCTGTAGTTGTTCCTAGTGTTCCAGATGGTGATAACGTCCTAGTTGACAGTGATTCCTGCAAAGTAAAAGGTCTATTTGTTGAACCATCCTTACATGTTGTAAGAGATAGTAAGATCCATTTCTACCTGGCCAACACTTCTGGTCACAGTGTTCGCCTTAGAGCAAATACCAATCTTGTTGACCTTGTTCACTATCCTTACCCTGTTCAGGTAGAGGATGAGTTGTCACCTGACCAGTGGGTCGGTGCTATTTCTGCCGGGGAGACCTCATCCACTGCACTGGATCAATCTGTTCCACCAGTTGAGGAGAAAGACTTAGCTCCCACTGACTTCCCAGATGAAGTCAAGCGTTTGTTGACTCTGTTGAACAAACGTCGTAAAGCCATTGCTTTACCAGGTGAGAAGATGGGTATAACGAACTTATTGTCCCATCGTATTCCACTTGAACCTGGTACCAGACCTATCTACATACCTGCGTACAGAATGCCTCATTCACAAGTTGCTGTCGCAGAAGAATTGATCAATCAAATGCTTGATGATGGAGTTATTGCACCTAGCAATTCCCCTTGGAATGCACCATTGATACTAGTACCTAAGAAGGATGGTACTTGGCGTCCAGTAATTGACTTTAGGAAGTTAAACGCAAAAACCATTCCAGATCGCTTTCCACTCCCTGTACTGGGTGATCTTTTACGTAATATTGGAGATAACAAAGTCTTTTCAACCCTAGATTTGTTACAAGGGTTTTGGCAAGTCCCTCTTCACGAGGACAGCCAAGAGCTAACTGCATTCTCCACTCCTACAGGTCATTATCACTACCTCCGAATGGCATTTGGATTACGATCTTCCCCTATCACGTTCTCAAGGCTCATGACTAATATCTTTAGAGGTCTCATAGGTAATGCACTTATGGTGTACTTAGATGACGTAATCGTCATGTCTAAAGACGTGGATACACACTTGAAAAGACTTGATGTAGTACTTGGTAAGCTTGAAGAAGCCAATTTAAAGATCAAACTGTCAAAATGTCAATTCTTCAGATCAGAAATTAAGTTTCTTGGTCACGTAGTCACTCCTAGAGGGGTTACGACTGACCAAAGTAAAGTAACTGCAGTACTAAATTTTCCAACTCCCAAAACTGCTGATGCCGTAAGATCCTTTGTGGGCTTAGCAGGTTTTTATAGAGCTTTCATTGCCAATTTTTCTTCCATAGCTGCTCCTCTAACTGAGTTGCTTAAGAAAGATGCTCCTTTTGTTTGGACCTTCCGTCAAGAAAGAGCATTCCAAACTCTAAAAGAAAAGCTAACATCTGCTCCAATTTTGAAATTTCCAGATTTTTCTAAGCCTTTCTATCTGACAACTGATGCTAGTTCAATTGGTATAGGTGCCGTACTAGCTCAGAAGACCGATGGCAAGTACAACGCAGTTGCATTTGCTAGCCGAGTCCTTACAAAGGCTGAACGTAATTATACAGTAACTGAGCAAGAAGCTTTAGCAATAGTATGGTCTTTAAAGCACTTCCGAGACATTATTTATCAGTACTCTGTTCATGTCTTGACAGATCATGCTCCACTGATACCCTTATTCCAGAACAAACAACCTACTGGAAGGTTAGCTAGATGGACCTTGACTATCCAAGAGTTCAATCCCACCTTTGAGCATTTACCTGGCAAGTCAAATGTAGTCGCAGATGCCTTATCGCGACATGTTAGTATAGTAACTGCAGACCCTCCATTTAGTGCTGAAGATGTAAAGAATGCTCAACGAACAGATCCCATGTGGTCTGGTGTGATTCGATTCCTGCTCCAGGAAGATCTTATTCTGACTGTGAAGCCACCAGCTCCCATCAGTGACTTTCTCATGAACCACGAATTACTGTATCGAACAGCCGAGTTGGGTACTCCTAGCAGAAGAGTATACCAGTTAGTAATTCCACAGTCACTAGTGAATGTAGCCTTACAGCTAGTTCACGATGTACCAGGTGTTGCACACCCTGGTATGGATCGTTCAGTAAAACAAGCCAGATTGAAATACTTTTGGCCTCGTATGGCAACTGATATTTCTGAGTATGTTAGGAAATGTAGTGTCTGCATGCAACATAAAGGCAATGCTAATGGTCCTAATCCAATCCAAGTGTATCCAACTACTAGCGAACCTTGGGAAAGAGTTGCGCTAGATTTGTTAACTAATTTCCAATGTTCCCTCCAAGGTAACAAACATCTGTGTGTTATGGTAGACCATTTCACCAGATATTGCGAGTTAGTTCCTATTGCAGATAAGACTGCCGAGACAGTAGCTAAAGCGTTTAAAGAACGCATTATCTGCAGGCATACCACCCCTAAGTCCCTAGTAACAGATAATGGAGGTGAATTCTGTAATGAAATTCTTGAAAATTTGTGTACCTTGTACAAGATCACTAAATCCACCATTGTTCCTCATCATCCTGCCAGCAATGGGTTAGCGGAAAGAACCAATAAGAAAGTACTTGATGTTTTGAGAGCCACTATCAATCCCAACAGTGAAACTTGGGATGAAGTTATACCTGATGTGCAGTGTGCTATAAATTCTGCTTACAATGTTTCTATAGGTGACACTCCACATTATGCATTGTATGGTGTAGATAAACGTTTGCCTTATGAGTTGTTATATTCTAATCCGAAACCAAATTACAACCCTGATGATTTCGTAGCAACTCGTACCAGCTTAGCTCAAAGTGTTTTTAGAAGAATCCGTGAAACACTTCATAAATCAACAGCAGAATTTACAAGAGTCGCAAACACTCGATCAAAGCCATCCAAAATCAAAGTAGGTTCGAGAGTTATGCTGACTAACTTTAACAAAACGTCTGCAATGCCAAAGCTTGATCAAAAGTTTGTTGGTCCTTATCGAGTAGTTGAACATATCACTGGTAATAAGTATAAGGTTAGAGAGATTAGTACTGGTCAGTATAAAGAATCGCATTTGGATCATATGAAGTTAGTATGTGATGATAATGATGTTCCAACCCAGACTAATGTGACAGACTCTGACAATCCTCCTGATCCTGTACTCTCTTCCTCTGATACTCAGTCAGACGATCAACCTGAATGTCGTTATTCCCTACGTACACGACAGGTATTGAGAAATCCTCAAGTATCATTTGTAACTTCCAATTCAGATTTGCCTCAAATACAGCATGAGTTAGCCAATGCTACAGAGTTTGATCCTCCCAGAGATGACACCCATTCTGCATATGTCAATCACACCCTAGCAGAGTTGGGGTTAAATGTAAATAACCTGTATAGATAATTACAGTATCAACTTATCAGTATTCAAGAATTTTTTTTTTGTGTTTGTGTTCTCTCCGCATTCTGAGAGTTAACAGTCTAGATTTGCGTGCACCGAATCTGCCTTTCTGTTAAACACTCTTTCTTTGTATATATTCCTTCCTCAGAATCCGTAGATCACACGAATACAGATCGATCGATCAAAATTTTTTTTTATCACTGTAATCTCAATGTTGAGTTCGTTGTTCATTTGTTGAGTTCTAAGTTGTACTATAGTATACCTTGTATTGCATTACAGTTTCCGTTAAGTAAGCTTTCATTCCAATGTTCTACTTATGTATCTATAATGTTTCATGTTGTGTACTTTGACATTGTATAGAATCAGCCCAAGCCGTATACCTACCATCTCTAGTTTGTATTAGTTGTATGTCGGGACGACATACGTTAGCGTCGCCGAGCTCTCAGTAGTAGTAACGTAGTAACCAGTTACCAGTAACCAGTGTCCGTTGACTCACGACCAACCGTCTTGAGTCACGGTCTTCATATTGTGCTGAGTTGACACTATTTCAAAACACCCACTACGGGGTACTGGGCAGACCGGCGAGCGAGTTTTACACGAGTGAGCAAGGAGATAGGTACGGCTGGCAAGAGCTCTGTCCACATAACAGCAATATACGTAAAACAGCCTACGTGAGTATTTCTACCCTAATCCACGTATACGAACTCCCACATGATAGAGGGGGTCGTGATGGTGGTGGGGGTCAGGGTGTGGAGATGGTGGTGGTGAGGGTGTGGAGACGGTGGTGGGGGTGAGGGGGGTGCAGATGGTGGTGGGGGTGAGGGTGTGCAGATGGTGGTGGGGGTGAAGGTGTGCAGATGGTGGTGGGGGTGAAGGTGTGCAGAAGGTGGTGGGGGTGAGGGGGGTGCAGATGGGGGTGGGGGTGAGGGTGTGCAGATGGTGGTGGGGGTGAAGGTGTGCAGATGGTGGTGGGGGTGAGGGGGTCGTGATGGTGGTGGGGGTCAGGGTGTGGAGATGGTGGTGGTGAGGGTGTGGAGACGGTGGTGGGGGTGTGGGAGTGGAGACGGTCGTGGGGGTGTGGGAGTGGAGACGGTGGTGGGGGTGAGGGCGTGGAGATGGTGGTGGGGGTGAGGGTGTGGAGATGGTGGTGGGGGTGAGGAAGTGGAGATGGTGGTGGGAGTATTGGAGTAGTGATGGTGGTGGGGTGAGGGAGTGGTGATGGTAGGGGTTGTGGGGAGTGGTGATGGTGGTGGGTGAGTGGGGTGCTAGAGGTAGTAAAGGTGGGGAGATAATGGAGTGGTGGGGGGAGCAGATATTTGGTGGGGGTGATGACTGGGCGTGCCGTGTGGGGGAGGTGGGGGGTGTTGAACGGGTCGGGGCGTATCATAAAGGAGTGGCAGGGAGGGGGTGGAAGAAGGATGATTGGTTTAAGGATGGTAGAGGTGCGGGGGAAGGGTGTTGGGTGTAGGGGTAGGAGAAGGATGTTGAGTGGTGGAGTGGGATACTGGTGATGAGTGGAGGAGTGGGAGAGAACATTTAAATGAGTGGTGTGTATAGTTGAAGGGGGGGGAAATGAGTGATGGTATGTGAGATGACTGAAGGAGTGGTTGCTGACTTATAAAAGAGGGGTAGGGGTTGAAGGATGTGGTAGGAAGAGTGAAGGGAAGGGGCGTGAGTGATGGGAAGGGTGTTGAGTGATGGAGGGGAGAGGGGAAAAGAAATGATATAGATATGGGTGGGTAGGTAAGATGTATATATAATATGAAGGTCACTTGGAAAGGAGAAGAGAGAGGGAGGTAGTGGTCACGGAGGGTGGGAGGGGTGCAGCCTCAGGAGGGGGTGAGGAACAGAAGAGTGAGGGGCAAAAACAGCATCTGCAGCAGTAGCAACAACATTAGCAGCAGCAGCAGCAGCAGCAGCAGCAGCAGCAGCAGCAGCAGCAGCAGAAGCAGCAGCAGCAGCAGCAGCAGCAGCAGCAGCAGCAGCAGCAGCAGCAGCAGCAGCAGCAGCAGCAGCAGCAGCAGCAGCAGCAGCAGCAGCAGCAGCAGCAGCAGCAGCAGCAGCAGCAGCAGCAGCAGCAGCAGCAGCAGCAGCAGCAGCAGCAGCAGCAGCAGCAGCAGCAGAAGCAGCAGCAGCAGCAGCAGCAGCAGCAGCAGCAGCAGCAGCAGCAGCAGCAGCAGCAGCAGCAGCAGCAGTAGAGAGAGCAGAAATAGAGAAAACAAGATAATCGGAGAAGCAGGTGACATCAGTTATGCATAAGTGCAACAGTTGGGTATTTTTATTGATAAAACGTTTCGCCTACACAGTAGGTGTCTTCAGTCAAATACAAAGGCAGCAGGTGTAGTAGTAGTGAATTAAAGTTGATGTAATCAGTCTGTCAACCTTGGAGAAAAAGTATTTGAGGTGGTCAGTCCCTCAGCCTATAGAGGAGTTCAGCTCCATAGAGCTGAGGGACTGACCACCTCAAATACTTTCTCTCCGAGGTTGAGGGACTGATTACATCGTCTTTAATTCACCACCACTGCTGCCTGTGTATTTGACTGAAGAAACCTAGTGTGTAGGCGAAACCTTTCATCAATAAAGACATCCAACTTGTGGGTATTTTATACCATTCTCATCATCAGTTATGCAAGATAACGCCAGTGAAAACCTTCGTAAGGTTACCTGCAAGTTACCTGTACACGGCTTCAGAGATCATCGCCCCCGCGATCCGATCTCAGATCAGACTTCACGGTTGTTGCCTTGATCAACCAGATAGCCGCACGCCAGACCAACGTATACACCACGGGATGGCTGATCAAAAAGTGACCTGAGCCTAATCCCCCTCATAAAGGCTGCCAGGGATTTGTAGTTATCTCCCCTTATGCAAGAAGGAAAGATGTTGGAGAGTCTTGGTCCCCTTACACATATTGGACTCTCAGTATATTTACTACAGCTCCTGTTTTTTTCATTGGGAATATTTTGCCCCGTCTGCCAATCCTCTTGCTTTCGTAGGAATCGATTTCTGTGTTTAGATTTGGAACCAATCCCTCCAGAAACGTTCCACGTCTAAAATTATAGTGCATTTTTCTGACATACGTTCCACTGAATATAGTTAAAGAGACTTCGAACATTCCCAGTAATTTTGGTGCTTGACTAAGCTTATTCACTCAGCGAAAGTTTTCTGTACATTCTCCAGCTCTGCAGTTTCGCCTGTATTATAAGGGGCTGTTAGCATGCAACAATTCCACAGAGAACATGCGAACTTAAAGTGTATCATCATTGGGCTGGCATATCTTGTGGGTGTAATATTATTCTTGTGATCCATGAATGTAAGATTATCTCTCATGACCTGTTGTTCAAAGTACTTACGGCGGGACTCTCTTTTCACAGGTTATATATATATATATATATATATATATATATATATATATATATATATATATATATATATATATATATATATATATATATATATATATATATATGTATGTATTACAACCCAGGAATCCAAAGGCCTGTTATCCTGGGTGTAAAGGGAGCAAAATTAAACACAGCAGAAAACTTTTGACTTATATTATCCTTTCACCAAGTAAGAACAGAAGTATATACACTACATACAACAATAGGTATTAGTGCACGCCACGGTAAGCAAGGCAGAATAGAAACCACTAGAGAGCAGACCGTGCTTCAACCAGCTCTAGACTGGGTATGACAAGGGCAAACGGGCGAGTGGTGGCCACAACACATCTGCAATTGCCAAAACCATCTTCTCATTCGCTGAACCTGGGTACTGATCGAACGACGGAGCCCCATCGTCCGATCCTTAGTACTGGTTCGCTGGCTCTGGGGTGTGTACATACTCCGAATAAAGGTTACGTACTCTTTGCATGCCACAATATATATGTGGAGAGAGAGAGAGAGAGAGAGAGAGAGAGAGAGAGAGAGAGAGAGAGAGAGAGAGAGAGAGAGAGAGAGAGAGAGAGAGAGAGAGAGAGAGAGAGAGGGAGGGAGGGAGGAGGGGGGAGGGAGGGAGGAGGGGGGAGATTGGAGTAACCTTGGGGTGGGAAGTTTTCTCAGCACTTGTGAACAGGTTTACCTTTGCTCCTGTGGACCGCGTCATCCACCCGAGGCCCCGAGTTCATACATTGTCTCCACCAAGCTTGCACCCCCGTGAACCACACTCACAACCGTGAACCACACTCACAACCCCGTGAACCACACTCACAACCCCGTGAACTATGCTCACAACCGTGAACCACACTCACAACTCCGTGAACCACACTCACAACCTCGCGAACCACACTCACAACCCCGTGAACTACACTCACAACCCCGTGAACCACACTCACAACCTCGTGAACCACACTCATAACCCCGTGAACCACACTCATAACCCCGTGAACCACACTCACAACCCCGTGAACCACACTCATAACCCCGTGAACCACACTCATAACCCCGTGAACCACACTCATAACCCCGTGAACCACACTCATAACCCCGTGAACCACACTCACAACCCCGTGAACCACACTCATAACCCCGTGAACCACACTCACAACCCCGTGAACCACACTCATAACCCCGTGAACCACACTCATAACCCCGTGAACCACACTCATAACCCCGTGAACCACACTCACAACCCCGTGAACCACACTCATAACCCCGTGAACCACACTCATAACCCCGTGAACCACACTCATAACCCCGTGAACCACACTCATAACCCCGTGAACCACACTCACAACCCCGTGAACCACACTCATAATCCCGTGAACCACACTCATAACCCCATGAACCACACTCACAACCCCGTGAACCACACTCATAATCCAGTGAACCACACTCATAACCCCGTGAACCACACTCACAACCCCGTGAACCACACTCGCAACCCCGTGAACCGCACTCACAACTCCGTGAGTCACACTCACAACCCTGTGAAGCACACAACCCCGTGAAGCACACTCACTAGCCCGTGAACCACACTCGCTACCCCGTGAACGACACTCACAACTCCGTGAACCACACTCACAACCCCGTGAACGACACTCAAAACACCGTGAACTACACTCACAACCCCGTGAACGACACTCACAACCCCGTGAACCACACTCGCAACCCCGTGAGCCACGCTCAAAACCCTGTGAACCACACTCACAACTTTGTGAGCCACACTCACAACCCCGTGAAGCACACTCACAACCCCGTGAACTACGCTCATAACCCTGTGAACTACACTCACAACCGTGAACCACACTCACAACTCCGTGAACCACACTCACAACCTCGCGAACCACACTCACAACCCCGTGAACTACACTCACAACCCCGTGAACCACACTCACAACCTCGTGAACCACACTCACAATCCTGTGAACCACACTCACAACCTCGCGAACCACACTCACAACCCCGTGAACTACACTCACAACCCCGTGAACCACACTCACAACCCCGTGAACTACACTCACAACCCCGTGAACCACACTCACAACCTCGTGAACCACACTCACAATCCCGTGAACCACACTCACAACCCCGTGAACCACACTCACAACCCCGTGAACTACACTCACAACCCCGTGAACCACACTCACAACCTCGTGAACCACACTCACAATCCCGTGAACCACACTCACAACCCCGTGAACTACACTCAAAACTCTGTGAAGCACACTCACAACCGTGAACCACACTCGCAACCCCGTGAACTACACTCACAACCCCGTGAACTACACTCACAACCCCGTGAACCACACTCACAACCCCGTGAACCACACTCACAACTCCGTGAACCACACTCACAACCTCGCGAACCACACTCACAACCCCGTGAACTACACTCACAACCCCGTGAACCACACTCACAACCTCGTAAACCACACTCACAATCCTGTGAACCAAACTCACAATCCCGTGAACCACACTCACAACCCCGTGAACTACACTCACAACCCCGTGAACCACACTCACAACCGTGAACCACACTCATAACCCCGTGAACCACACTTACAACCCCGTGAGCAACACTCACAACCCCGTGAACTACACTCACAACCCCGTGAACCACACTCACAACCCCTTGAACCACACTCACAACCGTGAACCACACTCGCAACCCCGTGAGCAACACTCACAACCCCGTGAACTACACTCACAACCCCGTGAAGCACACTCACAACCCCGTGAAGTACACTCACAACCCCATGAACTACACTCACAACCCCGTGAACCACACTCACAACCGTGAACCACACTCATAACCCCGTGAACCATACTCACAACCCCGCGAACCACACTCACAACCCCGTGAACTACACTCACAACCCCGTGAACCACACTCACAACCCCGTGAACTACACTCACAACCCCGTGAACCACACTCACAACCTCGTGAACCACACTCACAACCCCGTGAACCACACTCACAACCCCGTGAACTTCACTCTAAACTCTGTGAACCACACTCACAACCCGGTGAAGCACACTCACAACCCAGTGAACTACACTCACAACCCCGTGAACTACACTCACAACCCCGTGAACCACACTCACAACCCCGTGAACCACACTCGCAATCCCGTGAACCACACAACCCCGTGAACCACACTCACTACCCCGTGAACCACACTCACAACCCCGTGAACCACACTCGCAACCCCGTGAACCACAATCTCAACCCCGTGAGCTACACTCGAAACCCCGTGAACTACACTCACAACCCCGTGAACTACACTCACAACCCCGTGAACTACACTCACAACCGTGAACCACACTCACAACCCCGTGAACCACGCTCACAACCCTGTGAACCACACTCACAATCCCGTGAACCACACTCACAACCCCGTGAACCACACTCATCCCCGTGAGCCACACTCACAACCCCGTGAACTGCACTGAAAACTCTGTGAACCACACTCACAACCGTGAACCACACTCACAACCGTGAAGCACACTCACAACCCCGTGAACTACACTCACAACCCCGTGAACTACACTCACAACCCCGTGAACCACGCTCACAACCCTGTGAACCACACTCACAACCCCGTAAACCACACTCACAACCCCGTGAAGCACACTCACAACATCGTGAACCACACTCACAACCCCGTAAACCACACTCACAACCGTGAAGCACACTCACAACCCCGTGAACTACACTCACAACCCCGTGAACCACACTCACAACCCCGTGAACCACACTCACAACCCCGTAAACCACACTCACAACCCCGTGAAGCACACTCACAACATCGTGAACTACACTCACAACCCCGTGAACCACACTCACAACCGTGAACCACACTCATAACCCCGTGAACCACACTCACAACCCCGTGAAGCACACTCACATCCCCGTGAACTACACTCACAACCCCGTGAACCACACTGACAACCCCGTGAACCACACTCACAACCCCGTGAACCACACTCTCAACCCCGTGAACCACACTCGCAACCCCTTGAACTACACTCACAACCCCGTGAACTACACTCACAACCCCGTGACCCACACTCACAACCCCGTGAACCACACTGACAACCCCGTGAACCACACTCGCAACCCCGTGAACCACACTCTCAACCCCGTGAACCACACTCACAACCCCGTGAACCACACTCACAACCCCGTGAACCACACTGACAACCCCGTGAACCACACTCGCAACCCCGTGAACCACACTCTCAACCCCGTGAACCACACTCGCAACCCCGTGAACCACACTCGCAACCCCGTGAACCACACTCTCAACCCCGTGAACCACACTCGCAACCCCGTGACCCACACTCGCAACCCCGTGAACCACACTCTCAACCCCGTGAACCACACTCGCAACCCCGTGAACCACACTCACAACCCTGTGAACCACACTCACAACCCCGTGCACCACACTCACTACCCCGTGAAGCACACTCACTACCCCGTGAACCCCACTCGCAACCCCGTGAACCACACTCACAACCCCGTGAACCACACTCATCCCGTGAACCACACTCGCAACCCCGTGAACTACACTCACAACCCCGTGAACTACACTCACAACCCCGTGAATTACACTCACAACCCCGTGAACTACACTCACAACCCCGTGAACCACACTCACAACCCCGTGAACTACACTCACAACCCCGTGAACCACACTCACAACCCTGTGAACTACACTCACAATCCCGTGAACGACACTCACAACCCCGTGAACCACACTCAACCCCGTGAACCACACTCACAACCCTGTGAACTACACTCACAATCCCGTGAACGACACTCACAACCCCGTGAACCACACTCAACCCCGTGAACCACACTCACAACCCAGTGAACAACACTCACAACCCAGTGAACTACACTCACAACCCCGTGAACCACACTCACAACCCCGTGAACCACGCTCACAACCCTGTGAACCACACTCACAATCCCGTGAACGACACTCACAACCCCGTGAACCACACTCAACCCCGTGAACCACACTCACAACTCCGTGAACTACACTCAAAACTCTGTGAAGCACACTCACAACCGTGAACCACACTCGCAACCCCGTTAAGCACACTCACAACCCCGTGAACTACACTCACAACCCCGTGAACCACACTCACAACCGTGAACCACACTCACAACCCCGTAAACCACACTCACAACCCCGTGAACTACACTCAAAACTCTGTGAACCACACTCACAACCCCGTGAAGCACTCACAACCCCGTGAACTACACTCACAACCCCGTGAACCACCTACCTTGATTCTCACTTTATATACTAGCGTCCCTCTCAGTTATCAAGATAACTGTTCCCTTAGCGTTCACGATAACTCTCTTCCCTTCTAAGATAGCGTTTAATAACTCCCTTCAAAGATCACAACCCTCTGTGCCCTTTTAAGATAACATATTAACTGCCCCATTATCTGTTTTAATTGACCTGTTAACTTTAACTGCCCAAGGAACCACACTCACAACCCCGTGAACTACACTCACAACCCCGTGAACCACACTCACAACCCCGTGAACCACACTCACTACCCCGTGAACCACACACAACTCCGTGAACCACTCACTACCCCGTGAACCACACTCACAACCCCGTGACCCACACTCGCAACCCCGTGAACCACACTCTCATCCCCGTGAACCACACTCGCAACCCCGTGAACCACACTCACAACCCTGTGAACCACACTCACTACCCCGTGAACCACACTCGCAACCCCGTGAACCACACTCGCAACCCCGTGAACCACACTCACAACCCCGTGAACCACACTCACAACCCCGTGAACTACACTCACAACCCCGTGAACTACACTCACAACCCCGTGAACCACCTACCTTGATTCTCACTTTATATACTAGCGTCCCTCTCAGTTATCAAGATAACTGTTCCCTTAGCGTTCACGATAACTCTCTTCCCTTCTAAGATAGCGTTTAATAACTCCCTTCAAAGATCACAACCCTCTGTGCCCTTTTAAGATAACATATTAACTGCCCCATTATCTGTTTTAATTGACCTGTTAACTTTAACTGCCCAAGGAATCACTCAATGGCCGCACAACGGCCTCTCTTTCACTTCTTTTAATGGCGTCTGTCAGCTGTCACATCCTTTCTCCTGTGTCACCAGCTGACTGTCATATATCAGATACTCTTTTTTCACATGTCACCAGCTGTTTGTCACTTGTGGCCAGCTGTCTGTCACTTGTAATCAGCTGTTTGTCACTTGTGATCAGCTGTCTGTCACTTGTGACCAGATGTTCGTCACTTGTGGCCAGCTGTTTGTCACTTGTGACCAGCTGTTTGTCACTTGTGATCAGCTGTCTGTCACTTGTGACCAGCTGTTTGTCACTCGTGACCAGGTGTTTGTTAATTGGGAGGAATCATCTGCCTGCTGTCTGCAGTTCCCCATCTGTGGTATTGGCTGATAGTCGCCGAAGTCTCCCACATCCACACCCATATCCACACTCACACCAACATCCACACCCACACCCACTTCCACACTCACACCCACATCCACACCCACACCCACACCCCCACACACACACACACACCCACACCCACATCCATACCCACACTCACACCCACATCCACACTCACACCCACACCCACATCCACATTCACACCCACATCCACACCCACACCCACTTCCACACTCACACCCACATCCACACCCACACCCCCACACACACACACCCACACCCACATCCATACCCACACTCACACCCACATCCACACTCACACCCACATCCACACTCACACCCACATCCACACTCACACCCACACCCACATCCACACTCACACCCACATCCACACACTATGATAACGGTCTAGGGGTGTTTGGACACGACTCCAAGCATCTCTAAGGAGCACATCCACAGAGTACGCAGAGCCAGCGTCGAGTCCACGCCAAGCTTCCTTCAGAACGTTCGAGAGAGCCAAGACGTTTGCGACAAGGCTGGGACTTGATGATCGTGAGCTACGAGGAGATAACTGAATCGAAAGACATGATTACGACGTGCAAAATACAATTTATTTCAGTGTCTTTATTATACTTCCACCCTACATTCTCTTCCACACTCCCTTTCTCCCTTAAACACATTATTTTGACATACCACCAGCTCTGGTGCATTCTCATTCCATATATATGCCAAATTAAGCTATACAAACTGTCTAAGACTGAGACAATAACTGGAAACACAACAGCTTAACAGACGTAAACAGATCTTCAAAACAGATATATGTAGAGTGTAGCCAAAGCGACACTTCCTACGCTACCCATGTGTACGTGTGTTTGTCAGTGGTTGTAATAAAGTTGGTAGAATAACTGACAATATGTAAAGTAAAAGGACACAAATACAACTAATGTGACTTTTTATTGTGGCAACGTTTCGCTCTCCAGGAGGTTTATCAAGCCATTACAAACAATACATGGACATAGAGGGTATATAAAGGCTCAGAGTGAGGTACAATACTAGTGAGGTACCGTTTCGATGTTCACTAGTGGTAGTAGTAGTAGTAGTAGTAGTAGTAGTAGTGGTAGTGAAGATTGAGACACTTATGCAGCATTTGGGAATCTTTATTCAGGAAACGTTTCGCCACACAGTGGCTTCATCAGTCCAATACAAAGAGGAAGGCGTAAGGAGAGGAGGAGTATGAGGTAATCAGTCCCTCAACCTGGAGTCGATGTGTTCAGTCCATCAATCTTGTAGAATGTACAGCATAGGGCCGTAGACGTGGCTTATATACTGTAGTGAGGTGAGGTGAAGCAGGCGGAGGCGGGGTCATAGTGGTACCATCCACTAGTCGAAGTAGGTCTTCGTCCAAAGGTTGAACAAGTGTTGAAGAATACTTTGTAACAAGATCCCATGATGCTGCAGTGTCTGACAGTTGTGATGAATGGTTTGAAAAACCGAAAAGTTGAAGTTTGAGACACTTATGCAGCATATGCTGCATAAGTGTCTCAATCTTATGCATATGCTGCATAAGTGTCTCAATCTTCAACTTGTCGGTTTTTCAAACCATTCATCACACAGTAGTGGTAGTGACAAAAGTAATACAATATGGTAAAGCAATTAATTCGTACATGAGTAAAAGGATATAAAAGCTATTACTTGGGTAACATAAAAATAGGTTGGACAAATATAGACTGGAAAGAGGCAGCTTGTTTCAGTGTTCACTCTCTGTAATGTGCCTTGTGTAGTATAACAGGAGAGACTATGTGATGGCAGGGTTTACTGTTTTCAGGAGGATTCTTGCTAAGACTTCGGAGATGGTGAAGCTGCCGTTGTTTTGTTTAATTGTATTCGAAACAGCGATCAGTGCTGATTCGAGGCAATTGCGTCTGCGGAAATTAGTTTCTTTGATCACTAATTGGGCGTCTCTGAATTTCAATCAATTGCTCTACCATATTGTATTACTTTTGTCACTACTACTACTACTACTACCACTAGTGAACATCGAAACGGTACCTCACTAGTATTGCCCCTCACTCTGAGCCTTTATATACCCTCTGTGTCCATGTATTGTTTGTAATGGCTTGATAAAGCTCCTGGAGAGCGAAACGTTGCCACAATAAAAAGTCACATTAGTTGCATTTGTGTCCTTTTACTTTACATATTGTCAGTGGTTGTTTGTTTATGGGTGTTTTGTGAAGATTTGTGTGTGTGTGTATGTGTGTCCGCGCGCGCTGCGTGGTTTAATCAAGATGGGACTGATTCTCCTCCTCGTCTTGCACGGTTCTTCTCCGTACTGGACTGAGGAAGCCACTGGCTGGCGAATCGTTTCCACAATAAAGATTTCCAAGAGCTGACCAAGTGTCTCATTCATCTACAATATATCATAATGTCAGATGCTTGTATATCATGGCGCCAGATGCTTGCATATCATGGCGTCAAATGCTTGCATATCATGGCGTCAAATGCTTGTATATCATGGCGTCAAATGCTTGCATATCATGGCTTCAAATGCTTGTATATCATGGCGCCAGATGCTTGCATATCATGGCGTCAAATGCTTGCATATCATGGCGTCAGATGCTTACATATCGTGGTGTCAGATGCTTGCATATCATGGCGTCAAATGCTTGCATATCATGGCGTCAAATGCTTGCATATCATGGCGTCAAATGCTTGTATATCATGGCGCCAGATGCTTGCATATCATGGCGTCAAATGCTTGCATATCATGGCGTCAGATGCTTACATATCATGGCGTCAGATGCTTGCATATCATGGCGTCAGATGCTTGTATATCATGGCGTCAGATGCTTACATATCATGGCGTCAAATGCTTGTATATCATGGCGTCAGATGCTTACATATCATGGCGCCAGATGCTTGCATATCATGGCGTCAAATGCTTGCATATCATGGCGTCAGATGTTTACATATCGTGGTGTCAGATGCTTGCATATCATGGCGTCAGATGCTTGCATATCATGGCATCAGAAGCTTGCATATCATGGCGTCAGATGCTTGCATATCATGGCGTCAGATGCTTGCATATCATGGCATCAGAAGCTTGCATATCATGGCGTCAGATGCTTGCATATCATGGCATCAGAAGCTTGCATATCATGGCGTCAGATGCTTGCATATCATGGCGTCAGATGCTTGCATATCATGGCGTCAGATGCTTGCATATCATGGCGTCAGATGCTTGCATATCATGGCGTCAGATGCTTGCATATCATGGCGTCAGATGCTTGCATATCATGGCGCCAGATGCTTGCATATCATGGCGCCAGATGCTTGCATATCATGGCGTCAGATGCTTGCATATCATGGCGTCAGATGCTTGCATATCATGGCGTCAGATGCTTGCATATCATGGCGTCAGATGCTTGCATATCATGGCGTCAGATGCTTGCATATCATGGCGCCAGATGCTTGCATATCATGGCGACAGATGCTTGCATATCATGGCGTCAGATGCTTGCATATCATGGCGTCAGATGCTTGCATATCATGGTGTCAGATGCTTGCATATCATGGTGTCAGATGCTTGCATATCATGGTGTCAGATGCTTGCATATCATGGTGTCAGATGCTTGCATATCATGGTGTCAGATGCTTGCATATCATGGCGTCAGATGCTTGCATATCATGGCGTCAGATGCTTGCATATCATGGCGTCAGATGCTTGCATATCATGGCGTCAGATGCTTGCATATCATGGCGTCAGATGCTTGCATATCATGGCGTCAGGGGGTTGTTTGCCATCGTGTCAGAGACTTGTCTCGTTACTTTGAAACCCGTCAATAAACCCGTGGCAGTTGGTTTTTAATAATTCCAAAAAAAAAAAACAAAAAAAAAAAACAAAAACAAATGAAGGGTTGCATTACGTTGAGGGCGAAGTGTAGGATACCCACTGACCCACAGCACTGTAGTGAGGTAAGGGAGTTTGTAGCCGGAGCTGTGGTAACACCCTGCTGCCAGCAGTAACAGCCTCGTTGATCAGGCCCTGATCCCCCGGAAGGCCTGGTCGTTGACCGGTCCGCGGGGGCGTTGATCCCCGGAATACCCTCCAGGTAGACTCCAGGTAGATACACAATCCAAGAAAGTTATCCTGGTTATTGTATACCTGGAGTCCTCCTGTACCTCGATGCACTCGGTATATTACATATTTAAGTTTTCTACTCCATTTAAAGATTAGCGTTGAAGATTTTTAAGTGAATCAGTTAAATATTTGGAGTTAAAGATTTTTAAGTAACTCGTAAGATGTATTTACAAGTTATTATATACGAAATAATGTTGTGATGTTTATAAAAAAAATTGGAAATCACGACCATACGCAACCCAAAACTGATTCAAACCTTCCTTTAAGAAAGATGGGGAAGATGAGGAAGATGAGGAAGATGAGGAAGATGAGGAAGATGTGGAAGATGAGGAAGATGAGGAAGATGAGGAAGATGAGGAAGACGTGGAAGATGAGGAAGATGAGGAAGATGAGGAAGACGAGGAAGATGAGGAAGATGAGGAAGATGAGGAAGATGAGGAAGATGAGGAAGATGAGGAAGATGAGGAAGACGAGGAAGATGAGGAAGATGAGGAAGACGAGGAAGATGAGGAAGACGAGGAAGATGAGGAAGATGAGGAAGATGAGGAAGATGAGGAAGACGAGGAAGATGGGGAAGATGAGGAAGATGAGGAAGATGAGGAAGACGAGGAAGACGAGGAAGATGAGGAAGATGAGGAAGATGAGGAAGATGAGGAAGATGAGGAAGACGAGGAAGATGAGGAAGATGAGGAAGACGTGGAAGATGAGGAAGATGAGGAAGACGTGGAAGATGAGGAAGATGAGGAAGACGAGGAAGACGAGGAAGATGAGGAAGATGAGGAAGATGAGGAAGATGAGGAAGACGAGGAAGATGAGGAAGATGAGGAAGACGAGGAAGATGAGGAAGACGAGGAAGATGAGGAAGATGAGGAAGATGAGGAAGATGAGGAAGACGAGGAAGATGAGGAAGATGAGGAAGATGAGGAAGACGAGGAAGACGAGGAAGACGAGGAAGATGAGGAAGATGAGGAAGATGAGGAAGATGAGGAAGATGAGGAAGACGAGGAAGATGAGGAAGACGAGGAAGATGAGGAAGACGAGGAAGATGAGGAAGATGAGGAAGATGAGGAAGATGAGGAAGACGAGGAAGATGGGGAAGATGAGGAAGACGAGGAAGATGAGGAAGATGAGGAAGACGAGGAAGATGAGGAAGATGAGGAAGACGAGGAAGATGAGGAAGATGAGGACGATGAGGAAGATGAGGAAGACGAGGAAGATGAGGAAGATGAGGAAGACGTGAGAAGATGAGGAAGACGAGGAAGATGAGGAAGACGAGGAAGATGAGGAAGACGAGGAAGATGAGGAAGATGAGGAAGACGAGGAAGATGAGGAAGACGAGGAAGATGAGGAAGATGAGGAAGATGAGGAAGATGAGGAAGACGAGGAAGATGGGGAAGATGAGGAAGATGAGGAAGATGAGGAAGACGAGGAAGACGAGGAAGATGAGGAAGATGAGGAAGATGAGGAAGATGAGGAAGACGAGGAAGATGGGGAAGATGAGGAAGATGAGGAAGACGAGGAAGATGAGAAGATGAGACGAGGAAGATGGGGAGATGAGGAAGATGAGGAAGATGAGGAAGATGAGGAGGAAGATGAGGAAGATGAGGAAGACGAGGAAGATGGGGAAGATGAGGAAGATGAGGAAGACGAGGAAGATGGGGAAGATGAGGAAGATGAGGAAGATGAGGAAGACGAGGAAGACGAGGAAGACGAGGAAGATGAGGAAGATGAGGAAGACGAGGAAGATGAGGAAGACGAGGAAGACGAGGAAGATGAGGAAGATGAGGAAGACGAGGAAGATGGGGAAGATGAGGAAGATGAGGAAGACGAGGAAGACGAGGAAGATGAGGAAGATGAGGAAGACGAGGAAGACGAGGAAGATGAGGAAGATGAGGAAGATGAGGAAGACGAGGAAGATGAGGAAGACGAGGAAGATGAGGAAGACGAGGAAGATGAGGAAGACGAGGAAGACGAGGAAGATGGGGAAGATGAGGAAGATGAGGAAGACGAGGAAGATGAGGAAGACGAGGAAGATGAGGAAGACGAGGAAGATGAGGAAGACGAGGAAGATGAGGAAGACGAGGAAGACGAGGAAGATGGGGAAGATGAGGAAGATGAGGAAGATGAGATGAGGAAGATGAGGAAGACGGGGAGATGAGGAAGATGAGGAAGATGAGGAAGACGAGGAAGATGAGGAAGACGAGGAAGATGAGGAAGATGAGGAAGATGAGGAAGACGAGGAAGACGAGGAAGATGAGGAAGATGAGGAAGATGAGGAAGATGAGGAAGATGAGGAAGACGAGGAAGATGAGGAAGACGAGGAAGATGAGGAAGATGAGGAAGACGAGGAAGATGGGGAAGATGAGGAAGATGAGGAAGACGAGGAAGACGAGGAAGATGAGGAAGATGAGGAAGACGAGGAAGATGAGGAAGATGAGGAAGACGAGGAAGATGAGGAAGACGAGGAAGATGGGGAAGATGAGGAAGATGAGGAAGACGAGGAAGATGGGGAAGATGAGGAAGATGAGGAAGATGAGGAAGACGAGGAAGATGGGGAAGATGAGGAAGACGAGGAAGATGAGGAAGATGAGGAAGACGAGGAAGATGGGGAAGATGAGGAAGATGAGGAAGACGAGGAAGACGAGGAAGATGAGGAAGATGAGGAAGACGAGGAAGATGGGGAGATGAAAGATGAGGAAGATGAGGAAGAGGAGGAAGAATGGGAAGATGAAGATGAGGAAGAATGGGGAGATGAGGAAGACGTGGAAGATGAGGAAGACGAGGAAGATGAGGAAGACGAGGAAGATGAGGAAGACGAGGAAGATGGGGAAGATGAGGAAGATGAGGAAGATGAGGAAGACGAGGAAGATGGGGAGATGAGGAAGATGAGGAAGATGAGGAAGACGAGGAAGATGGGGAGGAGGAAGACGAGGAAGATGAGGAAGATGAGGAGACGAGGAAGATGGGGAAGACGAGGAAGATGAGGAAGACGAGGAAGATGAGGAAGACGAGGAAGATGAGGAAGACGAGGAAGATGAGGAAGACGAGGAAGATGAGGAAGACGAGGAAGACGAGGAAGATGAGGAAGACGAGGAAGAGGAGGAAGAAGAGGAAGACGAGGAAGACGAGTAAGAAGAGGAATATGAGGAACACGAGGAAGACGAGGAAGACGAGGAAGTCGAGGAAGACGAGGAGGACGAGGAGGACGAGGAAGACGAGGAAGACGAGGAAGACGAGGAAGACGAGGAAGACGAGGAAGACGAGGAAGACGAGGAAGACGAGGAAGACGAGGAAGACGAGGAAGATGAGGAAGACGAGGAAGATGAGGAAGACGAGGAAGATGAAGAAGACGAGGAAGATGAGGAAGACGAGGAAGATGAGGAAGACGAGGAAGATGAGGAAGATGAGGAAGATGAGGAAGACGAGGAAGATGAGGAAGATGGGGAAGACGAGGAAGACGAGGAAGATGAGGAAGATGGGGAAGACGAGGAAGACGAGGAAGACGAGGAAGATGAGGAAGATGAGGAAGATGAGGAAGATGAGGAAGATGAGGAAGATGGGGAAGACGAGGAAGATGAGGAAGATGGGGAAGACGAGGAAGACAAGGAAGATGAGGAAGATGGGGAAGATGAGGAAGACGAGGAAGACGAGGAAGATGAGGAAGACGAGGAAGACGAGGAAGATGAGGAAGATGAGGAAGACGAGGAAGATGAGGAAGATGGGGAAGACGAGGAAGACGAGGAAGATGGGGAAGATGAGGAAGATGAGGAAGACGAGGAAGATAAGGAAGATGAGGAAGATGAGGAAGACGAGGAAGATGAGGAAGATGAGGAAGACGAGGAAGATGAGGAAGATGAGGAAGATGAGGAAGATGAGGAAGACGAGGAAGACGAGGAAGATGAGGAAGATGAGGAAGACGAGGAAGATGAGGAAGATGAGGAAGACGAGGAAGATGAGGAAGATGAGGAAGACGAGGAAGATGAGGAAGACGAGGAAGACGAGGAAGATGAGGAAGATGAGGAAGACGAGGAAGATGAGGAAGATGGGGAAGATGAGGAAGATGAGGAAGACGAGGAAGATGAGGAAGACGAGGAAGATGAGGAAGATGAGGAAGATGAGGAAGACGAGGAAGATGAGGAAGATGAGGAAGATGAGGAAGACGAGGAAGATGAGGAAGATGAGGAAGATGAGGAAGATGAGGAAGATGGGGAAGATGAGGAAGATGAGGAAGACGAGGAAGATGAGGAAGATGAGGAAGACGAGGAAGATGAGGAAGATGAGGAAGATGAGGAAGACGAGGAAGATGAGGAAGATGAGGAAGACGAGGAAGATGAGGAAGATGAGGAAGACGAGGAAGATGAGGAAGATGAGGAAGATGAGGAAGATGAGGAAGACGAGGAAGATGAGGAAGATGGGGAAGATGAGGAAGATGAGGAAGACGAGGAAGACGAGGAAGATGAGGAAGACGAGGAAGACGAGGAAGATGAGGAAGACGAGGAAGATGGGGAAGATGAGGAAGATGAGGAAGACGAGGAAGATGAGGAAGATGGGGAAGATGAGGAAGATGAGGAAGACGAGGAAGATGAGGAAGATGAGGAAGACGAGGAAGACGAGGAAGATGAGGAAGACGAGGAAGATGAGGAAGATGAGGAAGACGAGGAAGATGAGGAAGATGAGGAAGATGAGGAAGATGAGGAAGATGAGGAAGACGAGGAAGACGAGGAAGATGAGGAAGATGAGGAAGATGAGGAAGATGAGGAAGACGAGGAAACAAGGAAACTCTGGAATCAAAATGAAAAGTTATTACCTTGTTATCTGGAAGTGACTAATATCTTAAATACACCTCAGAATATGTATTATCCTGATATCAGTAATAATTCTAGAATTACCCACAAAATGTTAAGTCAGTGGACACGGAAGCTCCTGGAGAGCGAAACGTTGCCACAATAAAATGCCACATTAGTTGTATCTGCGTCCATTTACCTACCATCATGCCATCAGTCTTGAAAAGTTGCGATAGGCAGGTATAATGTTTGCTAGGAGACAGGACAAGTTCTTTCCTGACGCGGGTCTTAGTCATATGATGACCCACAGCCGGAGCTTTTGACCATCTGGCCGAGGCCTTCCGCTGGCTTACCGGTCCACTCCTCTTAAAATTCATGGTTATGACTGTAACCATTAACAGCCAGTTCAAAAAAAAAAAAAAAAAGGTTGAAAGCAATGGGACAAGACACTCGGAGATCATCGCACGAAAACCAGTCATTAAATTTTCTGTCTTGTCATCCGTCCAATGGTTTCTCTCAGAATATTCAGCGTTTAAAGTCAAGCTTACTCAAGCTTTAAATACATATGCAGCTTTTTTTACAGTGATGTTGACGGGGTCGTAGATGTTACTTCACGGCTACCAATTTAACTAATTTAACCAGGCTCTGGTGGCCTGGTGGTTAACGCTCTTGCTTCACACGGCGAGGGCCTGGGTTCGATTCCCAGCCAGAGTAGAAACATTGGACGTGTTTCTTTCCACCTGTTGTCTATGTTCCCCATCAGTAAAATGGGTACCTGGGTGTTAGTCGACTGGTGTGGGTCGCATCCTGGGACACTGACCTAAGGAGGCCTGGTCACAGACCGGGCCGCGGGGGCGTTGACCCCCGGAACTCTCCAGAAACCTACAAATCCGGGGTGAAGCTTCCTGTCAGGCAAACAGTCCACCACTTTGAAGTTTAAAGCCAAGCGGACGATGCATTCTCAAGTTACTGCGTAGAATCCAATCGAATTCGTTCCTTCACTGCCTAAACTAAAAAATAATTTTTCATAGGCTGTATCAGCCTATTGTAATGAAGGGAAAGCGCTAAAAACTTACGGGGTGTCATATAGCACCCTGTGGAATGGGAGGCACTGAGAGTCGATCCAAGATAGGGGGGAGGACAGGCCCAGTTCCTTGGATCAAGACCCCATCACCAGCATCAAGGTACCCCTCCTTCTCCCCTCCACTTACTTAATGCAAAATAATGCTATGCCATTTTGAAATTGAAAAAGGCCTAATGACATCCACATACTTCATTAAGATACCAACCTTCTCCTAAGTAGGTACCACCCTTCTCCTAAGTAGGTACCACCCTTCTCCTAAGTTGGTACCAACCTTCTCCTAAGAACGTGTCAACCTTCTTCTAAGTAGGTACCAACTCTCTCCTAAGTAGGTATCAACCTTCTTCTAAGTAAGTACCAACCTTCTTTTAAGTAGGTACCATCCTTCTTTTAAGAAGGTACCAACCTTGT
Organism: Cherax quadricarinatus; assembly: GCF_038502225.1. Taxonomy (NCBI): domain Eukaryota; kingdom Metazoa; phylum Arthropoda; class Malacostraca; order Decapoda; family Parastacidae; genus Cherax; species Cherax quadricarinatus. Next base: position 9,617,602 of record NC_091300.1, on the reverse strand, counting down.
CCTAAGAAGGTACGAACCCTCTTCTAAGTAAGTACCAACCTTCTCATAAGTAAGTACCAACCTTGTCCTAAGTAGGCACCAACTTTCTTCTAAATAGGTACCGACCTTCTAAGTAATAGTTCATAGGAGCTGAAAGTTTGAAGCCAATCGGATGTGTTCTGAAGTTATACGCGAACACCTTGGATGAGGTTAGTGTCAGAGAAGAGCGCCGTACCTAACAACGTACCTAACAACGCACCTAACAACGTGCCGAATCTCACATACAGTCGTACAGTATTTAGGAGTTCACTAAACTCATGGAAATAAACCAAAAAAAAAAAAAACCTATAAAAACCACCGGTTTACAATATATATCAGTTTTCTTTGTACAGTGACATTCTATTTGTAATTTTCTACAGCTCCATTAATAATATTTATTTGATTTTGTGTTTTTGAGAATGTCTAATTTCAGATATATATTTTTTTCTCTGAAATTGGCACCTATACAGCCAAAATTCAATGCGAAAATACTTCCAACTTTGTTACGCCAGCGGTGCTACTGCCAGCTGTTCCTTAGGTCAGTTCCCAGGATGAACACCAGCAGAGCAAAAACAGAGAAACACGTCATTCTTCAGAACCCAGGCCCTTGTGAAGCTTAACCACAGGACCAGTTTGAAGCTATTCTTCATTTCTATTTTATTAAAACTGGTAAATTAAAGTTTACAAAGCTCAAAGTGAAATAACACTGAAAGTTTGAAGTCTATCAGAAAAGGCATTATTCAGCAGTTGATCTGAATCTATCAATTATAATTTTTTTTATTCCAGGTAAACGAAATGTTATCATTCTCATATATAGAATCATCGTTAATATTTTGAAGCCGATCAAACGAGACATTGTTTATATGTTGAATCTAAATCAATATGACATTTTAAATAATCTTGAGAATTTGGGACTTACGCAGACCAGTGAAAATACGAACCTGGGTTCCTGGATAACACCACCACTGAAAATTCTAAGCCGATCTGAAAACGTAGATTCAGAGATATATTTAACGTGATATAGCGAACAAAATTTTTGTAATATTTTACTCATGAGGCTGGTCACAGACCGGGCCGCGGGGGGCTTTGACCCCTGAAACCCTCTCCAGGTATACTCCTCTCCAGGTGCACACCTGAACTTGACTCTCCGCCGACGTCGGAGGAGGAGCCTTTAACGAACTATTGAAGTCAACCAGCAGAGGCTTTTGGAAGGTATCACACCTGTTCCAAGACGTTTTGAAATTGGTTCTACAACTTCGATCATAGTGCACCTGCACGTGACAGGAGTTACATGGAATTTGCCCAAGTGACCGTACACCAGCGTTCAAAATTTGAAGGCGATTGGTCTGATAAGGTCTCGTGTTACGAACGAATGAAAGAAAACGAAAAACAAGAAAAGGGAAAAACGTGAGGGACAC
>NC_091300.1:9608666-9613666 GCF_038502225.1 Cherax quadricarinatus | reverse complement strand
TATCATTGACTGTGTAGCTTCTAGCCACCTAGCCTCTATCATTGACTGTGTAGCTTCTAGCCACCTAGCCTCTATCATTGACTGTGTAGCTTCTAGCCACCTAGCCTCTATCATTGACTGTGTAGCTTCTAGCCACCTATCCTCTATCATTGACTGTGTAGCTTCTAGCCACCTATCCTCTATCATTGACTGTGTAGCTTCTAGCCACCTATCCTCTATCATTGACTGTGTAGCTTCTAGCCACCTATCCTCTATCATTGACTGTGTAGCTTCTAGCCACCTATCCTCTATCATTGACTGTGTAGCTTCTAGCCACCTATCCTCTATCATTGACTGTGTAGCTCCTAGCCACCTATCCTCTATCATTGACTGTGTAGCTTCTAGCCACCTATCCTCTATCATTGACTGTGTAGCTTCTAGCCACCTATCCTCTATCATTGACTGTGTAGCTTCTAGCCACCTATCCTCTATCATTGACTGTGTAGCTTCTAGCCACCTATCCTCTATCATTGACTGTGTAGCTCCTAGCCATCTAGCCTCTATCAGTGACTGTGTAGCTCCTAGCCACCTAGCCTCTATCAGTGACTGTGTAGCTCCTAGCCATCTAGCCTCTATCAGTGACTGTGTAGCTCCTAGCCACCTAGCCTCTATCATTGACTGTGTAGCTCCTAGCCATCTAGCCTTTATCATTGACTGTGTAGCTCCTAGCCACCTAGCCTCTATCAGTGACTGTGTAGCTTCTAGCCACCTAGCCTCTGTCATTGACTGTGTAGCTCCTAGCCATCTAGCCTCTATCAGTGACTGTGTAGCTCCTAGCCACGTAGCCTCTATCATTGACTGTGTAGCTCCTAGCCATCTAGCCTTTATCATTGACTGTGTAGCTCCTAGCCACCTAGCCTCTATCAGTGACTGTGTAGCTTCTAGCCACCTAGCCTCTGTCATTGACTGTGTAGCTTCTAGCCACCTATCCTCTATCATTGACTGTGTAGCTTCTAGCCACCTAGCCTCTATCATTGACTGTGTAGCTCCTAGCCACCTATCCTCTATCATTGACTGTGTAGCTTCTAGCCACCTATCCTCTATCATTGACTGTGTAGCTTCTAGCCACCTATCCTCTATCATTGACTGTGTTAGCTCCTAGCCACCTATCCTCTATCATTGACTGTGTAGCTCCTAGCCACCTATCCTCTATCATTGACTGTGTAGCTTCTAGCCACCTAGGCTCTATCATTGACTGTGTAGCTTCTAGCCACCTATCCTCTATCATTGACTGTGTAGCTCCTAGCCACCTATCCTCTATCATTGACTGTGTAGCTCCTAGCCACCTATCCTCTATCATTGACTGTGTAGCTTCTAGCCACCTAGCCTCTATCATTGACTGTGTAGCTTCTAGCCACCTATCCTCTATCATTGACTGTGTAGCTCCTAGCCACCTAGCCTCTATCATTGACTGTGTAGCTTCTAGCCACCTATCCTCTATCATTGACTGTGTAGCTCCTAGCCACCTAGCCTCTATCATTGACTGTGTAGCTTCTAGCCACCTAGCCTCTATCATTGACTGTGTAGCTTCTAGCCACCTATCCTCTATCATTGACTGTGTAGCTTCTAGCCACCTATCCTCTATCATTGACTGTGTAGCTCCTAGCCACCTAGGCTCTATCATTGACTGTGTTAGCTCCTAGCCACCTATCCTCTATCATTGACTGTGTAGCTTCTAGCCACCTAGGCTCTATCATTGACTGTGTTAGCTCCTAGCCACCTAGCCTCTATCATTGACTGTGTAGCTCCTAGCCACCTAGGCTCTATCATTGACTGTGTTAGCTCCTAGCTACGTAGCCTCTGTCATTGACTGTGTAGCTCCTAGCCACGTAGCCTCTATCATTGACTGTGTAGCTCCTAGCCACCTAGGCTTTATCATTGACTGTGTAGCTCCTAGCCACGTATCCTCTATCATTGACTGTGTAGCTCCTAGCCACCTAGCTTCTATCATTGCCTGTGTTAGCTCCTAGCTTCCTAGCTTCAGTCAATTTAGAGCTATCCTTTTCCATTCCTTTTGCATCAAGTCTGTTTACCTCCCATTTCCCAGGCGCTGTATGACCCCCCAGTCCTCCTTCCCTCACGGATTTAGCGCTTCCCGGCGAATATCACTCGCTCCCTCACCCAGGTCATTCCACTCATTCACAGGTTAGTGCTTCCTGAGGTCTCTGTGGCTCATGCCACTCCTGCCTATCCCTACCCCACCTGTCAGTGTTTCTTGAGTATATCGCATGTCGTGGTCATATCTCCCCTGATTCTTGTATTATTTACCCTTCCGTCACTTTTCCCTCAACTCTGGGGATTAACCTGGTCGGGAAGAAGATACATAGGTGTTGATCATCTCTATACCGTTGTCAACTTCAGCTCAACACAGGGCGAAACGTTATCCCTCAAAACATTGCTGTGCTTTTACGTCTTAATACACTTACAAAATTATCCTAACTGCCTCTCAAGGTATAATAATATCCCTAATTGTTTCCCAGGATAGGATAATTATCCTAACTACTTCCCAAGGTAATATAATTACCCTAATTTCTTCCCTGGAGACTATAGGGAGGTACCACCTCTGGAACTGTCCTGGGGACCCTCATCCTCAGAGAAAAGAATAAACTTGCTTCAGGGAAAACTCAAGGTTCTCCCTGAAGCTGTTTGAGAATTTTCTCCTACTACCCCCTATATTTAATATAAATTTTATTTAAAGACAAAATTCATTGACAAAAATACAATAATACACACACACACAGGAAAGTGGGTGCAGGAGGGAAGAGGAGCGATTGGTGGAATGATGATGTAAAGAGAGTAGTAAGGGAGAAAAAGTTAGCATATGAGAAGTTTTTACAAAGTAGAAGTGATGCAAGGTGGGAAGAGTATATGGAGAAAAAGAGAGAGGTTAAGAGAGTGGTGAAGCAATGTAAAAAGAGAGCAAATGAGAGAGTGGGTGAGATGTTATCAACAAATTTTGTTGAAAATAAGAAAAAGTTTTGGAGTGAGATTAACAAGTTAAGAAAGCCTAGAGAACAAATGGATTTGTCAGTTAAAAATAGGAGAGGAGAGTTATTAAATGGAGAGTTAGAGGTATTGGGAAGATGGAGGGAATATTTTGAGGAATTGTTAAATGTTGATGAAGATAGGGAAGCTGTGATTTCGTGTATAGGGCAAGGAGGAATAACATCTTGTAGGAGTGAGGAAGAGCCAGTTGTGAGTGTGGGGGAAGTTCGTGAGGCAGTAGGTAAAATGAAAGGGGGTAAGGCAGCCGGGATTGATGGGATAAAGATAGAAATGTTAAAAGCAGGTGGGGATATAGTTTTGGAGTGGTTGGTGCAATTATTTAATAAATGTATGGAAGAGGGTAAGGTACCTAGGGATTGACAGAGAGCATGCATAGTTCCTTTGTATAAAGGCAAAGGGGATAAAAGAGAGTGCAAAAATTATAGGGGGATAAGTCTGTTGAGTGTACCTGGTAAAGTGTATGGTAGAGTTATAATTGAAAGAATTAAGAGTAAGACGGAGAATAGGATAGCAGATGAACAAGGAGGCTTTAGGAAAGGTAGGGGGTGTGTGGACCAGGTGTTTACAGTGAAACATATAAGTGAACAGTATTTAGATAAGGCTAAAGAGGTCTTTGTGGCATTTATGGATTTGGAAAAGGCGTATGACAGGGTGGATAGGGGGGCAATGTGGCAGATGTTGCAAGTGTATGGTGTAGGAGGTAGGTTACTGAAAGCAGTGAAGAGTTTTTACGAGGATAGTGAGGCTCAAGTTAGAGTATGTAGGAAAGAGGGAAATTTTTTCCCAGTAAAAGTAGGCCTTAGACAAGGATGTGTGATGTCACCGTGGTTGTTTAATATATTTATAGATGGGGTTGTAAGAGAAGTAAATGCGAGGGTCTTGGCAAGAGGCGTGGAGTTAAAAGATAAAGAATCACACACAAAGTGGGAGTTGTCACAGCTGCTCTTTGCTGATGACACTGTGCTCTTGGGAGATTCTGAAGAGAAGCTGCAGAGATTGGTGGATGAATTTGGTAGGGTGTGCAAAAGAAGAAAATTAAAGGTGAATACAGGAAAGAGTAAGGTTATGAGGATAACAAAAAGATTAGGTGATGAAAGATTGAATATCAGATTGGAGGGAGAGATTATGGAGGAGGTGAACGTATTCAGATATTTGGGAGTGGACGTGTCAGCAGATGGGTCTATGAAAGATGAGGTGAATCATAGAATTGATGAGGGAAAAAGAGTGAGTGGTGCACTTAGGAGTCTGTGGAGACAAAGAACTTTGTCATTGGAGGCAAAGAGGGGAATGTATGAGAGTATAGTTTTACCAACGCTCTTATATGGGTGTGAAGCGTGGGTGATGAATGTTGCAGCGAGGAGAAGGCTGGAGGCAGTGGAGATGTCATGTCTGACGGCAATGTGTGGTGTGAATATAATGCAGAGAATTCGTAGTTTGGAAGTTAGGAGGAGGTGCGGGATTACCAAAACTGTTGTCCAGAGGGCTGAGGAAGGGTTGTTGAGGTGGTTCGGACATGTAGAGAGAATGGAGCGAAACAGAATGACTTCAAGAGTGTATCAGTCTGTAGTGGAAGGAAGGCGGGGTAGGGGTCGGCCTAGGAAGGGTTGGAGGGAGGGGGTAAAGGAGGTTTTGTGTGCGAGGGGCTTGGACTTCCAGCAGGCATGCGTGAGCGTGTTTGATAGGAGTGAATGGAGACAAATGGTTTTTAATACTTGACGTGCTGTTGGAGTGTGAGCAAAGTAACATTTATGAAGGGATTCAGGGAAACCGGCAGGCCGGACTTGAGTCCTGGAGATGGGAAGTACAGTGCCTGCACTCTGAAGGAGGGGTGTTAATGTTGCAGTTTAAAAACTGTAGTGTAAAGCACCCTTCTGGCAAGACAGTGATGGAGTGAATGATGGTGAAAGTTTTTCTTTTTCGGGCCACCCTGCCTTGGTGGGAATCGGCCAGTGTGA
>NC_091300.1:9576166-9606166 GCF_038502225.1 Cherax quadricarinatus | reverse complement strand
CCAGCATAACAACAGACACCACTGGACCAGCATAACAACAGACACCACTGGACCAGCATAACAAGAGATACTACTGGACCAGCATAATAAGAAATACTACTGGACCAGCATAACAACAGACACCACTGGACCAGCATAACAACAGACACCACTGGACCAGCATAACAAGAGACACCACTGGACCAGCATAACAAGAGACACCACTGGACCAGCATAACAAGAGACACCACTGGACCAGCATAACAACAGACACCACTGGACCAGCATAACAAGAGACACCACTGGACCAGCATAACAAGAGACACCACTGGACCAGCATAACAAGAGATACTACTGGACCAGCATAATAAGAAATACTACTGGACCAGCATAACAACAGACACCACTGGACCAGCATAACAACAGACACCACTGGACCAGCATAACAAGAGACACCACTGGACCAGCATAACAAGAGACACCACTGGACCAGCATAACAAGAGACACCACTGGACCAGCATAACAAGAGATACTACTGGACCAGCATAATAAGAAATACTACTGGACCAGCATAACAACAGACACCACTGGACCAGCATAACAACAGACACCACTGGACCAGCATAACAAGAGACACCACTGGACCAGCATAACAAGAGACACCACTGGACCAGCATAACAAGAGATACTACTGGACCAGCATAATAAGAAATACTACTGGACCAGCATAACAACAGACACCACTGGACCAGCATAACAAGAGATACTACTGGACCAGCATAAAAAGAGATACTACTGGACCAGCATAACAACAGACACCACTGGACCAGCATAACAAGAGATACTACTGGACCAGCATAATAAGAAATACTACTGGACCAGCATAACAACAGACACCACTGGACCAGCATAACAAGAGATACTACTGGAAAAGCATAACAACAGACACCACTGGACCAGCATAACAACAGACACCACTGGACCAGCATAACAAGAGATACTACTGGACCAGCATAACAAGAGACACCACTGGACCAGCATAACAAGAGATACTACTGGACCAGCATAACAAGAGATACTACTGGACCAGCATAACAAGAGACACCACTGGACCAGCATAACAAGAGATACTACTGGACCAGCATTAGAAGAAATACTACTGGACCAGCATAACAAGAGACACCACTGGACCAGCATAACAAGAGATACTACTGGACCAGCATAACAAGAGATACTACTGGACCAGCATAAGAAGAGACACCACTGGACCAGCATAACAAGAGATACTACTGGACCAGCATAACAAGAGATACTACTGGACCAGCATAACAAGAGACACCACTGGACCAGCATAACAAGAGATACTACTGGACCAGCATAACAAGAGATACTACTGGACCAGCATAACAAGAGATACTACTGGACCAGCATAACAAGAGATACTACTGGACCAGCATAACAAGAGATACTACTGGACCAGCATTAGAAGAAATACTACTGGACCAGCAAAACAAGAGACACCACTGGACCAGCATAACAAGAGATACTACTGGACCAGCATAACAAGAGATACTACTGGACCAGCATAACAAGAGATACTACTGGACCAGCATAACAAGAGATACTACTGGACCAGCATAACAAGAGACACCACTGGGCCAGCATAACAAGAGATACTACTGGACCAGCATTAGAAGAAATACTACTGGACCAGCATAACAAGAGACACCACTGGACCAGCATAACAAGAGATACTACTGGACCAGCATAACAAGAGACATCACTGGACCAGCATAACAAGAGACACTACTGGACCAGCATAATAAGAAATACTACTGGACCAGCATAACAACAGACACCACTGGACCAGCATAACAAGAGATACTACTGGACTAGCATAACAAGAGACACCACTGGACCAGCATAACAAGAGATACTACTGGACCAGCATAACAAGAGATACTACTGGACCAGCATAACAAGAGATACTACTGGACCAGCATAACAAGAGATACTACTGGACCAGCATTAGAAGAAATACTACTGGACCAGCATAACAAGAGACACCACTGGACCAGCATAACAAGAGATACTACTGGACCAGCATAACAAGAGATACTACTGGACCAGCATAACAAGAGATACTACTGGACCAGCATAACAAGATATACTACTGGACCAGCATTAGAAGAAATACTACTGGACCAGCATAACAAGAGACACCACTGGACCAGCATAACAAGAGATACTACTGGACCAGCATAACAAGAGATACTACTGGACCAGCATAACAAGAGATACTACTGGACCAGCATAACAAGAGATACTACTGGACCAGCATAACAAGAGACACCACTGGACCAGCATAACAAGAGATACTACTGGACCAGCATAACAAGAGATACTACTGGACCAGCATAACAAGAGATACTAGTGGACCAGCATTAGAAGAAATACTACTGGACCAGCATAACAAGAGACACCACTGGACAAGCATAACAAGAGATACTACTGGACCAGCATAACAAGAGATACTACTGGACCAGCATAACAAGAGACACCACTGGACCAGCATAACAAGAGATACTACTGGACCAGCATAACAAGAGACACCACTGGACCAGCATAACAAGAGACACCACTGGACCAGCATGACAAGAGATACTACTGGACCAGCATAACAAGAGATACTACTGGACCAGCATAACAAGAGATACTACTGGACCAGCATAACAAGAGACACCACTGGACCAGCATAACAAGAGATACTACTGGACCAGCATAACAATAGACACCACTGGACCAGCATAATAAGAGACACCACTGGACCAGCACAACAACGAACACCACTGGACCAGCACAACAACGGACACCACTGGACCAGCACAACAACGGACACCACTGGACTAGCACAACTACGGACACCACAGAACCAGTACAACAACGAACATCACTGGACCAGCACAACAACGAACATCACTTTACCAGCACAACAACGAACATCACTGGACCAGCACAACAACGGACACCACTGAACCAGCACAACAACGGACACCACTGGACTAGCACAACAACGGACACCACAGAACCAGCACAACAACGGGCACCACTGGACCAGCACAACAACGGACACCACTGGACCAGCACAACAACGGACACCACTGGACCAGCACAACAACGGACACCACTGGACCAGCACAACAACGAACATCACTGGACCAGCACAACAACGGACACCACTGAACCAGCACAACAACGGACACCACTGAACCAGCACAACAACGGACACCACTGAACCAGCACAACAACGAACATCACTGGACCAGCACAACAACGAACATCACTGGACCAGCACAACAACGAACATCACTGGACCAGCACAACAACGAACATCACTGGACCAGCACAACAACGAACATCACTGGACCAGCACAACAACGGACACCACTGAACCAGCACAACAACGGACACCACTGAACCAGCACAACAACGGACACCACTGAACCAGCACAACAACGGACACCACTGAACCAGCACAACAACGAACATCACTGGACCAGCACAACAACGAACATCACTGGACCAGCACAACAACGGACACCACTGGACCAGCACAACAACGGACACCACTGAACCAGCACAACAACGGACACCACTGAACCAGCACAACAACGGACACCACTGAACCAGCACAACAACGGACACCACTGAACCAGCACAACAACGAACATCACTGGACCAGCACAACAACGAACATCACTGGACCAGCACAACAACGAACATCACTGGACCAGCACAACAACGAACACCACTGAACCAGCACAACAACGGACACCACTGAACCAGCACAACAACGGACACCACTGAACCAGCACAACAACGAACATCACTGGACCAGCACAACAACGAACATCACTGGACCAGCACAACAACGAACACCACTGAACCAGCACAACAACGGACACCACTGAACCAGCACAACAACGGACATCACTGGACCAGCACAACAACGAACACCACTGAACCAGCACAACAACGGACACCACTGAACCAGCACAACAACGGACACCACTGAACCAGCACAACAACGGACACCACTGAACCAGCACAACAACGGACACCACTGAACCAGCACAACAACGAACACCACTGAACCAGCACAACAACGAACATCACTGGACCAGCACAACAACGAACACCACTGGACCAGCACAATAACAGTGACAACACACTACAACTCATGCAGTCGTCGGGAGAAGAAGGAAACTCCAAGTAATCTGCACGTATCTTAAAGAAGAAGAAAAAACAGTGGGGATGGGGGTAGGGATGTTGATTTTTTATATTTATCATCATCAGGTACACGGATACCTTTTTTTATATCCAACGCCTGAATACTCACAGCAGGTACTGGAGTTTCTTACACGCGGGACTGGAGGTGTTCGACACAGGATATGACATTCCAGCAGGTACTGGAGTTTTCTGACATACAAGACTGCAGGGTTTCCTACACTGGATATGACATTCCACACAGATACTGGAGTTTCTGAAATACAGGACTGGAGGGTGTTGTACATAAGAGATAGCATTCCAGCAAGTACTGGAGTTTTCTAACACTCAAGACTGGAGGGTGTCCTGCACAGGAGATAACATTCCAGCAGGTACTGGAGTTTTCTAACACTCAAGACTGGAGGGTGTCCAGCACAGAAGATAACATTCCAGCAGGTACTGGAGTTTTCTAACACTCAAGACTGGAGAGTGTCCTGCACAGGAGATAACATTCCAGCAGGTACTGGAGTTTTCTAACACTCAAGACTGGAGGGTGTCCTGCACAGAAGATAACATTCCAGCAGGTACTGGAGTTTTCTAACACTCAAGACTGGAGGGTGTCCTGCACAGGAGATAACATTCCAGCAGGTACTGGAGTTTTCTAACACTCAAGACTGGAGGGTGACCTGCACAGGAGATAACATTCCAGCAGGTACTGGAGTTTTCTAACACTCAAGACTGGAGGGTGTCCTGCACAGGAGACAACATTCCAGCAGGTACTGGAGTTTTCTAACACTCAAGACTGGAGGGTGTCCTGCACAGGAAATAACATTCCAGCAGGTACTGGAGTTTTCTAACACATCTTTCCCACCTGTATGCGACCCACAACAATTGACTTAACACACATGTACCTATTTTTACTACTAGACGGGCAGGGACGGGGGGCCAGAGACTCGAAGTCGGGAATGTTGCGATTTTGTTGAATACACTCACCAATGAGCATAGAGGCACCCCCCCAGGGAGTGGTAATGGAGTGGTTGGGAACTTGGGGGTAGGGGGTGAGGTGATGTTAAAGGGACTAAGGTGATGGGAGGGAGAGGAGGGTTTCTGGTGGGGGTGGTGTGAGGGTTGGGTGAGGTTAATGGTGAGTCGAGATAATAGAGTGGAGGGATGTAGGGGGGGTTGGATACAGGTGTTTTTTCATTACTATTGCTATTATTCTCAGCGTGTACGCTATTACAGGGAGCCGCTACAACCAAAAGTAATTAACAAAAGTAATTTATAAAAGTAATTTACCAAAAAAATAGCAATTTGTTTTACTCTCAGAATGGGCTGGGTTTAGTTCAACTCTAGGTTTGTTGTGGGTTGAGAGAGAGAGAGAGAGATGGCTCCAACTTCATCCTGTTCCCTACTTGTATGTCTCATAACAATAAAAATGCTTTCAAATGAGCTGATGTAGGTAACAGCTCTTAGCTTGTCAATAAAGTTAGGAATCCTTAACCTGTAAATAGTTTGTCAATAAAGCTAGGGATCCTTAACCTTGTCAAACCATGAGAGAGAGAGAGAGAGAGAGAGAGAGAGAGAGAAGAGTAGGATTTAGTAAAAAGTTATTTAGCAGGATTTAAACTACCCAAGGTCAAGGCGGAACCAACTGGCCTTTATTCACGAGTTTTCAGCGAGGAGCACAAGTGTCTGGTCGACTTACTTCACACCTCGGCCGAGAGGAAGAAATAAAAAGAACTGGATGTGACAGACGTGAGGCGGATGGTGGAGAAGAGGAGGAAAGAGATGGGGGAGGGGGAAGAGTAGTGATCAAGGGGATAGGAAGAGGAGAATAAGCAGGCTGTGGTATAGGAAGAGGGGAGCTTGAAGAGGAAAAGGAACAAAAGAGAAAGAGATGGAAAGGGAAGAGTGGGAGAATAGTATCGGTGGAAGGGAAGTGGAGAGTATAGAACTTGTTTGCTTGGTTGATTACATTGATTACACTTTATTCCTCCCGTGAGGCACCAGTCTTAGGCCCTGGTTTAACACAGTTACCATGGCCCGGGTAGCAACACTCTGGCCTCACACACATTGATTGCCCGTGGTTCGATCCCAGGCATGGGTGGAAACGCTTTGCATGTCTCCTTACACCTGCTGTGCCTGTTCACCTAGCAGTAAGTAGGCACCTGGGTGTTAATCGACTGTTATGGGTCGCATCCTGGGGGACAAAACTGAAGGGCCTCAGTGGAAATAAGACAGACAAGTCCTCGATGAGCGACCTGCCTAGTATGGGCCAGTAGATCTGCTGCAGTGTTCTCATGTAACCCTCGGATGTTTAACCCTCCCCTGGGTTAAACACCCGGTCTTGACTGGTCTTGACTGACCAGTTAAGAATATTTCACCTGGTGTTTCCCGTGCTGCACCAGCCTCAGGACCCGGCTCACCGCAGTTCAGTCACTCCTCCTAATATTTAGTTCAGTCACTCCTAATATTTAAGAACGAAATAGCAGGAGACACATCCGTGATTTATTTTCATTAACTGAAGTGTCTGTAACTGTAACCTTTCCTCTGTGTGTGTGTGTGTGTGTGTGTGTGTGTGTGTGTGTGTGTGTGTGTGTGACTACTTGATTCTCACGTGGACGTCTCTAGCGTATTTTTCACAGTTGTCTAAATTTGCGTCACACGGGACCAATTTAGTGACTTTGTGAAGACAAAGAGTAAGACGAGGTGTGGTGTGTGCACGGAATAACTGGGAGGTGTAAAGTTGAGAAACTGTGGTCATGAGATTCACCCTCCCACCTCTCTCTCTCTCTCTCTCTCTCTCTCTCTCTCTCTCTCTCTCTCTCTCTTTTTTTTTTTTTTTTTTTTTTTTTTTTTTTTTTTTTTTTTTTTTTTTTTTTTACACAGGGTTTGACAAGGTTAAGGATCCCTAGCTTTATTGACAGCTATTTACAGGTTAAGGATTCCTAACTTTATTGGCAAGCTAAGAGCTGTTACCTACATCAGCTCATTTGAAAGCATTTGTATTGTTATGAGACATACAAGTAGGGAACAGGATGAAGTTGGAGCCATCTGTGGGCCAGCATTTTCATTTGATCAACTGACTTTATCTCGTTGACATCATTATGCTGAACGAATGTGTTCCATACTCGAGTCATCCTGGGTATGTATGATCTCAGATGGAGTGATGTTCTGGAGAAGGGTACAGCCAGAGTGAAGTTGCTGCTTTCTGCCCGTCTTGTGGCATAAAAGCTTGTTTCACGCTGTCCTCTCTCTCTCTCTCTCTCTCTCTCTCTCTCTCTCTCTCTCTCTCTCTCTCTCTCTCTCTCTCTCTCTCTCTCTCTCTCTCTCTCTCTCTCTCTCTCTCTCTCTCTCTCTCTCTCTCTCTCTCTCTCTCTCTCTCTCTCTCTGTCTCTCTCTCTCTCTCTCTCTCTCTCTCTCTCTCTCTCTCTCTCTCTCTCTCTCTCTCTTTCTTTTTTTTACACAGGGTTTGACAAGGTTAAGGATCCCTATCTTTCTCTCTCTCTCTTTCTCTCTCTCTTTCTCTCTCTCTCTCTCTCTCTCTTCCATTTCTATCTTTTTTCTGCTTCCTCACCCACTTTCTTCATCATACTTTTTCACTTTTTTTCTCACGTCAGTTCTGCTTGATTAATCACTTAAAAAACGACTACCAACTTGAGAGCGTACCAAGAAAAACGACACAAAGAATCGTTAAGAAACCGCAAGAATCAAGACTTACAGCGCTCAACCGCAAGAATCAAGACTTACAGCGCTCAACCGCAAGAATCAAGACTTACAGCGCTCAACCGCAAGAATCAAGACTTATTCACAACAGTTCAAGGAACAGCTACTGAAAATTGATTACTGTTTGAAAAACCTTCCAGCTCCATCCCCAACCATCTTACTGCTTGGTGATTTCAACCTAAGGCATACAAAATGGAAGAATGTAGCAAATAATGTTATAGCTGAAACAATCCCCGGAGGTAGCGCAGATGAAAGGTCACACACACATGAGCTACTAAGTCTCTGCGAAAAACACACTCTAAGCCAGCAGATAGTGGAGCCAACAAGACTAGAAAACACACTTGACCTTATCTTCACAAATAATGAGGTCCTGATAAGAGACATAAGAATATCAAAAACAACTAATTCCGATCACAATCTAATCGAAGTCCAGACGTACATGCATAGGGGTCCTGAACAGCAGAATGCATGTACCTGTGAAGGTGTCTTCACAAAATACAATTTCAACAACAAGAACATCAACTGGGACCAGGTAAACCATGTCCTAAACGAAACATGTTGGGAAGATGTCTTAAATGACATGGATCCAAACCAGTGCCTTGAAAGGATCAACTTTCTGGTAGCCGAAGCATGTTCTAGGCATATTCCCCTAAGAAAGAAGAAGAGCAGGAGTAAACTGGAGAGAAAAAGACGCTCCCTCTACAGAAGACGACGAAGAGTCACTGAGCTCCTCAGGAGTGCTAGAATATCTGATACACGAAAGGAGGCGCTGACCAGGGAAGTGGAAACTATCGAACTTAAGCTAAATGACTCTTACAGGAACCAGGAGAGGCAGGAGGAGCTTAAAGCTATTAGTGAAATTGAAAGAAACTCAAAATATTTCTTTTCATATGCCAAAAACAAGGCAAATACCACATCTAGTATCGGGCCCTTACTCAGACAGGATGGGACTTACACAGATGACAACAAGGAAATGAGTGAAATATTGAAATCCCAGTACGACTCTGTGTTTAGTGAACCACTAATCGGTCTGAGGATCGACGACCCAAATGATTTCTTCATGAATGAGCCTCAAAACTCCATAAATGTATGCCAGATTTCCGACATTACCCTAACTCCGATAGATTTCGAAAAAGCCATTGACAACATGCCTATGCACTCAGCCCCGGGCCCAGACTCGTGGAACTCTGTTTTCATTAAGAACTGCAAGAAACCCCTCTCGCTTGCCCTAAGTACACTATGGAGGAGGAGCTTGGACATGGGTGAAATTCCACAGTCACTTAAAACAACGGATATAGCCCCACTCCATAAAGGTGGCAGCAAAGCATTAGCTAAGAACTATAGACCAATAGCTCTGACGTCCCACATCATAAAAATCTCTGAAAGAGTGCTAAGAAGCAGGATTGCAAATCACCTGGATTCCCAAAATCTGCACAATCCAGGGCAACATGGGTTCAGGGCAGGTCGCTCCTGCCTCTCACAACTACTGGATCACTATGACATGGCCTTGGATGCACTGGAAAAAAATCAGAATGCAGATGTAATATACACAGACTTTGCAAAAGCATTAGACAAATGCGATCATGGCGTAATAGCCCATAAAATACGTTCTAAAGGAATAACTGGGAAAGTGGGGAGATGGATCTTCAACTTCCTAACAAATCGAACACAAAGAGTAGTGGTCAACAGAGTTAAATCGGAGGCTGCCATAGTGAAGAGCTCTGTTCCACAAGGCACAGTACTCGCCCCCATCTTATTCCTTATCCTCATATCAGACATAAACAGAGATGTACACCACAGCACCGTATCATCCTTTGCGGATGATACTAGGATCTGCATGAGGCTGTCATCTGCTGAGGACGCGGTTAACCTCCAAGAAGATATAAACAAAGTTTTCCAGTGGGCAACGGTAAACAATATGATGTTCAATGAGGACAAATTCCAACTACTCCGTTATGGAAAACTGGAGGAGATAATAACTAGAACAGAGTATACTACTGACTCCGGCCATACAATAGAGCAGAAAAATAATGTAAGGGACCTGGGAGTAGTAATGTCTGAGGATCTCACTTTCAAGGATCACAACAGTGCCACGATCGCACGTGCAAAGAAAATGATAGGATGGATAATGAGAACTTTCAATACGAGAGATGCCAAGCTCATGATGATCCTTTTTAAATCACTTGTTCTCTCTAGGCTGGAATACTGCTGTACATTAACATCTCCATTGAAAGCAGGTGAAATCGCAGATCTAGAGAGTGTACAGAGATCCTTTACTGCACGTATAAGTTCTGTCAAGCACCGTAACTACTGGGAACGCTTGGAAGCTCTTGACTTGTACTCGTTGGAACGCACGAGGGAGAGATATATCATAATCTACACTTGGAAAATCTTGGAAGGAATGGTCCCAAATCTGCACAAAGAAATCACTCCCTACGAAAGTAAAAGACTGGGCAGGCGATGCAAAATGCCCCCAATAAAAAGTAGGGGCACCATTGGTACACTAAGGGAAAACACCATAAGTGTCCGGGGCCCAAAACTGTTCAACAGCCTCCCATCAAGCATTAGGGGAATTGCCAATAAACCCCTGGCTGCCTTCTAGAGAGAGCTGGACAGATACCTAAAGTCAGTGCCGGATCAGCCGGGCTGTGGCTCGTACGTTGGACTGCGTGCGGCCAGCAGTAACAGCCTAGTTGATCAGGCCCTGATCCATCGGGAGGCCTGGTCATGGACCGGGCCGCGGGGGCGTTGATCCCCGGAATAACCTCCAGGTACAGCGCTCAACCGCAAGAATCAAGACTTACAGCGCTCACCTTAAGACCTAAATCGGTGAAACACTCATGAACAAATGGTTGTAACTATGACCATAATTTTTGAAGAGGTGGACCGGTAAGCCAGCGGAAGGCCTCGGTCAGATGACCAGAAGTCCCAACGGTGGGTCATCATCTAAGACTCGTGTCAGGAAACACTTGTTTCCTGACACTCAGCTCACACACCGAGGTCCGGGTGTCGACTCCCGGCACGGCTGAAAATATTAGGATGTATTTCCTTAAGACACCTGATGTCCATGTTTACCTATCAGTGTTAGTCGACTGGTGTGGGTCGCATCCTGGGAACAAACTTGACGTAATTTCCCCGAAATGCTCTGCATAAAAAGGTGCTTTCTATAGAGTAGTATGTCACTGATGTCAGCTAGGACTGTATACCTTGTACATGTACTTGTAGAAATAAGATCATTATTGTTATTAATATTATTATTACTATTATAGTAATTATTATTGTTATTATTATTATTATTATTATTATTATTATTATTATTATTATTATTATTATTATTATTATTATTATTATCAAAATTATAACAGCACCAGCAGTATAGGTTAATGCAGTTGACGCCTCCCTACCACTCCTATTAACTATCTAGGCTCAGTCTTGGATAGATGGATGGATGGATGGATGCGTGGATGGATGGATGGATGGATGGATGGAAGTTCCCTCCAAGGAGATAGAAACTTTCTGGGTATTTCACTGTCTATCTTTCCCGTGTGTCTCTTCCTCTATATAGTTACTCTTCCTTTTCACTTCCTTATTCTCCACAATTCACCGTCCTCACCACCTTCTATCACCACTGCTACCTCTGTCACCACCACCACCACCACCACTACTACCTCTATCACCACCACCACCACCACCACTACTACCTCTGTCACCACCACCACTACTACTACCTCTATCACCACCACCACCACTACTACCTCTGTCACCACCACCACCACCACCACTACTACCTCTATCACCACCACCACCACCACCACTACTACCTCTGTCACCACCACCACCACCACCACTACTACCTCTATCACCACCACCACCACTACTACCTCTGTCACCACCCCCACCTTAGTACCACCACCACCACTACCTCTGTCACCACCACCACCACCACCCCCACCTCCACCCCCACCACCTTAACCACCACCACCTTAACCACCACCACCACCACCATTAGCACCTCTATCACCATCACCACCACGTTACCACCACCACCATCACGGTCTTGACGTACTTGTTGATTGTATCTTGTCTTGACGTACTTGTTGATTGTATCTTCTCTCTTGATGTACTTGTTGATTGTATCTTGTCTTGACTTACTTGTTGATTGTATCTTCTCTCTTGATGTACTTGTTGATTGTATCTTGTCTTGACTTACTTGTTGATTGTATCTTGTCTTGACTTACTTGTTGATTGTATCTTGTCTTGACTTACTTGTTGATTGTATCTTGTCTTGACTTACTTGTTGATTGTATCTTGTCTTGACTTGTTGATTGTATCTTGTCTTGACTTACTTGTTGATTGTATCTTGTCTTGACTTACTTGTTGATTGTATCTTGTCTTGACTTACTTGTTGATGGTATCTTGTCTTGACGTACTTGTTGATTGTATATTGTCTTGACGTACTTGTTGATTGTATATTGTCTTAACGTACTTGTTGAATGTATCTTGTCTTGACTTGTTGATTGTATCTTCCGTCTCGATATTGTATTTGCTTTCCGAATTTTCTGTTTGGAAATTGTACTTTGCTGAGAATTTTTGTGTATTTTGGCGCTTCATTCATTGGCTGTATTTTGCAGCCTATAGATACATGTGTTATCTTGATACATTCGGCCCGTTAACTAAGTT
This sequence comes from Cherax quadricarinatus, assembly GCF_038502225.1. Lineage (NCBI taxonomy): Eukaryota > Metazoa > Arthropoda > Malacostraca > Decapoda > Parastacidae > Cherax > Cherax quadricarinatus. Next base: position 9,593,514 of record NC_091300.1, on the reverse strand, counting down.
TTTTTTTTTTTAATCAAGTACGTCGAAAACGTTAATGTTCAAATATTTTCAGTTCCGCAGGTTACGATCGCCAAAAATACAATCACAAGATTTACAGTCAGAAGATTTATAATTCCATAATTTGCAATCACAAGATTTACAGTCACAAGATTCACAATCACAAGATTTATAATTCCAGAATTTACAATCACCATATTTACAGTCACAAGATTCACAGTCACAAGATTTACAATTCCAGAATTTACAATCACAAGATTTACAATTCCAGGATTTAGAGTCACAAGATTTAAAATCACAAGATTTCCAATTCCAGAATTTACAATCACAAGATTTACAATTCCAGAATTTACAGTCACAAGATTTACTGTTACAAGATTTACAATTCCATCATTTACAATCTAAAGATTTCAAGCTCCCAGATTTACTGTTACAACATAAATCATTCCAAGACTTAACAATCACAAGATTTACAATTCCAAGACTTAACAATCACAAGATTTACAATCCCATAATTTACAATTCCAATACTTAACAATCACAAGATTTACAATCCCAGAATTTACAATTCCAAGACTTAACAACCACAAGATTTACAATCCCAAGACTTAACAATCACAAGATTTACAATTCCAGTGTTTACAATCCCGAGACTTAACAATCACAAGATTCGCAACTATAAGATTTATCATTGCAAGATCCCACAACTTCGATAATCATGTTGCAAATTCCCGGCTGTTTAATAACGGGACTTAACCCCGTGGACACTGCATGATCATTACCAAATTAATTTTTTTAATGCGTTGGCGAATGAAACTTACACAAGTGGAAATGATAAATCATGTTACTGAACACTTACTTTAATAATATACGTATTCCTGGAGGGTGTTTTATGGGGTCAACGCCCCCTCGGCCCGGTCCATGACCAGGTCTGTGTAACTTTATCTCTAATTATAGCCTGTTAAGATTTTGTACAGTTATTCTCCCTTAAAAATAGAGTTTTTAGAAGGAATTTGGTATAGAGTTACGGTGATTTATCTCCGCGAAATAACACGAATTCTGTTGTTCAGATGCTTTTTATAGCTGTGATTTCTGACGTGTTAGTCAAAGAGGCCTCAAACCAGCAGCTTGTTAGTATCTATTGTTAATCACAGGACACTTGTTTTCATACGTTTTGTTGTGAGTCTGCTAAGACTTGTCACTGTGTCTGCTGTATGGTGAATAAGACTTAACTCTGTGTCTGCTGTATGGTGAATAAGACTTATCTCTGTGTCTGCTGTATGGTGAATAAGACTTATCTCTGTGTCTGCTGTATGGTGAATAAGACTTATCTCTGTGTCTGCTGTATGGTGAATAAGACTTATCTCTGTGTCTGCTGTATGGTGAATAAGACTTATCTCTGTCTGCTGTATGGTGAATAAGACTTATCTCTGTGTCTGCTGTATGGTGAATAAGACTTATCTCTGTCTGCTGTATGGTGAATAAGACTTATCTCTGTGTCTGCTGTATGGTGAATAAGACTTATCTCTGTCTGCTGTATGGTGAATAAGACTTATCTCTGTGTCTGCTGTATGGTGAATAAGACTTATCTCTGTCTGCTGTATGGTGAATAAGACTTATCTCTGTGTCTGCTGTATGGTGAATAAGACTTATCTCTGTCTGCTGTATGGTGAATAAGACTTATCTCTGTGTCTGCTGTATGGTGAATAAGACTTATCTCTGTCTGCTGTATGGTGAATAAGACTTATCTCTGTGTCTGCTGTATGGTGAATAAGACTTATCTCTGTCTGCTGTATGGTGAATAAGACTTATCTCTGTGTCTGCTGTATGGTGAATAAGACTTATCTCTGTCTGCTGTATGGTGAATAAGACTTATCTCTGTGTCTTCTGTATGGTGAATAAGACTTAACTCTGTGTCTGCTGTATGGTGAATAAGACTTATCTCTGTGTCTGCTGTATGGTGAATAAGACTTATCTCTGTGTCTTCTGTATGGTGAATAAGACTTATCTCTGTGTCTTCTGTATGGTGAATAAGACTTAACTCTGTGTCTGCTGTATGGTGAATAAGACTTATCTCTGTGTCTGCTGTATGGTGAATAAGACTTATCTCTGTGTCTTCTGTATGGTGAATAAGACTTAACTCTGTGTCTGCTGTATGGTGAATAAGACTTATCTCTGTGTCTTCTGTATGGTGAATAAGACTTATCTCTGTGTCTTCTGTATGGTGAATAAGACTTAACTCTGTGTCTGCTGTATGGTGAATAAGACTTATCTCTGTGTCTGCTGTATGGTGAATAAGACTTATCTCTGTCTTCTGTATGGTGAATAAGACTTAACTCTGTGTCTGCTGAATGGTGAATAAGACTTAACTCTGTGTCTGCTGTATGGTGAATAAGACTTATCTCTGTGTCTGCTGTATGGTGAATAAGACTTATCTCTGTGTCTTCTGTATGGTGAATAAGACTTAACTCTGTGTCTGCTGTATGGTGAATAAGACTTATCTCTGTGTCTTCTGTATGGTGAATAAGACTTAACTCTGTCTTCTGTATGGTGAATAAGACTTATCTCTGTCTGCTGTATGGTGAATAAGACTTATCTCTGTGTCTGCTGTATGGTGAATAAGACTTATCTCTGTCTTCTGTATGGTGAATAAGACTTAACTCTGTGTCTGCTGAATGGTGAATAAGACTTAACTCTGTGTCTGCTGAATGGTGAATAAGACTTAACTCTGTGTCTGCTGAATGGTGAATAAGACTTAACTCTGTGTCTGCTGTATGGTGAATAAGACATCTCTGCGTCTGCTGTATGGTGAATAAGACTTAACTCTGTGTCTGCTGTATGGTGAATAAGACATCTCTGCGTCTGCTGTATGGTGAATAACACTTATCTCTGCGTCTGCTGTATGGTGAATAAGACTTAACTCTGTGTCTGCTGTATGGTGAATAAGACTTATCTCTGTGTCTGCTGTATGGTGAATAAGACTTATCTCTGTGTCTGCTGTATGGTGAATAAGACTTATCTCTGTGTCTGCTGTATGGTGAATAAGACTTATCTCTGTGTCTGCTGTATGGTGAATAAGACTTATCTCTGTGTCTGCTGTATGGTGAATAAGACTTATCTCTGTGTCTGCTGTATGGTGAATAAGACTTATCTCTGTGTCTGCTGTATGGTGAATAAGACTTATCTCTGTGTCTGCTGTATGGTGAATAAGACTTATCTCTGTGTCTGCTGTATGGTGAATAAGACTTATCTCTGTCTGCTGTATGGTGAATAAGACTTATCTCTGTGTCTGCTGTATGGTGAATAAGACTTATCTCTGTCTGCTGTATGGTGAATAAGACTTATCTCTGTGTCTGCTGTATGGTGAATAAGACTTATCTCTGTCTGCTGTATGGTGAATAAGACTTATCTCTGTGTCTGCTGTATGGTGAATAAGACTTATCTCTGTCTGCTGTATGGTGAATAAGACTTATCTCTGTGTCTTCTGTATGGTGAATAAGACTTAACTCTGTGTCTGCTGTATGGTGAATAAGACTTATCTCTGTGTTTGCTGTATGGTGAATAAGACTTAACTCTGTCTGCTGTATGGTGAATAAGACTTATCTCTGTGTCTGCTGTATGGTGAATAAGACTTATCTCTGTCTGCTGTATGGTGAATAAGACTTATCTCTGTCTGCTGTATGGTGAATAAGACTTATCTCTGTGTCTGCTGTATGGTGAATAAGACTTATCTCTGTCTGCTGTATGGTGAATAAGACTTATCTCTGTGTCTTCTGTATGGTGAATAAGACTTATCTCTGTGTCTTCTGTATGGTGAATAAGACTTAACTCTGTGTCTGCTGTATGGCGAATAAGACTTATCTCTGTGTCTGCTGTATGGTGAATAAGACTTATCTCTGTGTCTGCTGTATGGTGAATAAGACTTAACTCTGTGTCTGCTGTATGGTGAATAAGACTTATCTCTGTGTCTTCTGTATGGTGAATAAGACTTAACTCTGTGTCTGCTGTATGGTGAATAAGACTTATCTCTGTGTCTGCTGTATGGTGAATAAGACTTATCTCTGTGTCTTCTGTATGGTGAATAATACTTAACTCTGTGTCTGCTGAATGGTGAATAAGATTTAACTCTGTGCCTGCTGAATGGTGAATAAGACTTAACTCTGTGTCTGCTGAATGGTGAATAAGACTTAACTCTGTGTCTGCTGTATGGTGAATAAGACATCTCTGCGTCTGCTGTATGGTGAATAAGACTTAACTCTGTGTCTGCTGTATGGTGAATAAGACATCTCTGCGTCTGCTGTATGGTGAATAAGACTTAACTCTGTGTCTGCTGTATGGTGAATAAGACATCTCTGCCTCTGCTGTATGGTGAATAAGACTTAACTCTGTGTCTGCTGTATGGTGAATAAGACTTATCTCTGCGTCTGCTGTATGGTGAATAAGACTTATCTCTGTGTCTGTTGTATGGTGAATAAGACTTATCTCTGTGTCTGCTGTATGGTGAATAAGACTTATGTCTGTGTCTGCTGTATGGTGAATAAGACTTATGTCTGTGTCTGCTGTATGGTGAATAAGACTTATGTCTGTGTCTGCTGTATGGTGAATAAGACTTATGTCTGTGTCTGCTGTATGGTGAATAAGACTTATCTATGTGTCTGCTGTATGATGAACGTTGATCTGTGACTCAGTAGATGAGGATGATTTGGGTGTACAGTCTTCTTTAATAACAAAAATCATGTGATGTGAACACCATTCTTGTTCTTCAAGTGAACACCATTCTTGTTCTTCAAGTGAGCACCATTCTTGTTCTTCAAGTGAACACCATTCTTGTTCTTCAAGTGAGCACCATTCTTGTTCTTCAAGTGAACACCATTCTTGTTCTTCAAGTGAGCACCATTCTTGTTCTTCAAGTGAGCACCATTCTTGTTCTTCAAGTGAACACCATCCTTGTTCTTCAAGTGAGCACCATTCTTGTTCTTCAAGTGAACACCATTCTTGTTCTTCAAGTGAGCACCATTCTTGATCTTCAAGTGAACACCATTCTTGTTCTTCAAGTGAGCACCATTCTTGTTCTTCAAGTGAACACCATCCTTGTTCTTCAAGTGAGCACCATTCTTGTTCTTCAAGTGAACACCATTCTTGTTCTTCAAGTGAGCACCATTCTTGATCTTCAAGTGAACACCATTCTTGTTCTTCAAGTGAGCACCATTCTTGTTCTTCAAGTGAACACCATCCTTGTTCTTCAAGTGAGCACCATTCTTGTTCTTCAAGTGAGCACCATTCTTGTTCTTCAAGTGAACACCATTCTTGTTCTTCAAGTGAGCACCATTCTTGTTCTTCAAGTGAACACCATTCTTGTTCTTCAAGTGAGCACCATTCTTGTTCTTCAAGTGAGTACCATTCTTGTTCTTCAAGTGAACACCATCCTTGTTCTTCAAGTGAGCACCATTCTTGTTCTTCAAGTGAACACCATTCTTGTTCTTCAAGTGAGCACCATTCTTGTTCTTCAAGTGAACACCATTCTTGTTCTTCAAGTGAACACCATTCTTGCTCTTCAAGTGAACACCATTCTTGTTTTTCAAGTGAACACCATTCTTGTTCTTCAAGTGAACACAATTCTTGTTCTTCAAGTGATCACCATTCTTGTTCTTCAAGTGATCACCATTCTTGTTCTTCAAGTGAACACCATTCTTGTTCTTCAAGTGAACACCATTCTTGTTCTTCAAGTGAACACCATTCTTGTTCTTCAAGTGAACACCATTCTTGTTCTTCAAGTGAACACCATTCTTGTTCTTCAAGTGAACACCATTCTTGTTCTTCAAGTGAACACCATTCTTGTTCTTCAAGTGAACACCATTCTTGTTCTTCAAGTGAACACCATCCTTGTTCTTCAAGTGAGCACCATTCTTGTTCTTCAAGTGAACACCATTCTTGTTCTTCAAGTGAACACCATTCTTGTTCTTCAAGTGAACACCATTCTTGTTCTTCAAGTGAACACCATTCTTGTTCTTCAAGTGAACACCATTCTTGTTCTTCAAGTGAACACCATCCTTGTTCTTCAAGTGAACACCATTCTTGTTCTTCAAGTGAACACCATTCTTGTTCTTCAAGTGAACACCATTCTTGTTCTTCAAGTGAACACCATTCTTGTTCTTCAAGTGAACACCATTCTTGTTCTTCAAGTGAACACCATTCTTGTTCTTCAAGTGAACACCATTCTTGTTCTTCAAGTGAACACCATTCTTGTTCTTAGAGTGAACACCATCCATGTTCTTCAAGTGAACACCATCCATGTTCTTCAAGTGAACACCATTCTTGTTCTTCAAGTGAACACCATTCTTGTTCTTCAAGTGAACACCATTCTTGTTCTTCAAGTGAACACCATTCTTGTTCTTCAAGTGAACACCATTCTTGTTCTTCAAGTGAACACCATCTTGTTCTTCAAGTGAACACCATTCTTGTTCTTCAAGTGAACACCATCCTTGTTCTTCAAGTGAGCACCATTCTTGTTCTTCAAGTGAACACCATTCTTGTTCTTCAAGTGAACACCATTCTTGTTCTTCAAGTGAACACCATTCTTGTTCTTCAAGTGAACACCATTCTTGTTCTTCAAGTGAACACCATTCTTGTTCTTCAAGTGAACACCATTCTTGTTCTTCAAGTGAACACCATTCTTGTTCTTCAAGTGAACACCATTCTTGTTCTTCAAGTGAACACCATCCTTGTTCTTCAAGTGAGCACCATTCTTGTTCTTCAAGTGAACACCATTCTTGTTCTTCAAGTGAACACTATCCTTGTTCTTCAAGTGAACACCATTCTTGTTCTTCAAGTGAACACCATTCTTGTTCTTCAAGTGAACACCATTCTTGTTCTTCAAGTGAACACCATTCTTGTTCTTCAAGTGAACACCATTCTTGTTCTTCAAGTGAACACCATTCTTGTTCTTCAAGTGAACACCATTCTTGTTCTTCAAGTGAACACCATTCTTGTTCTTCAAGTGAACACCATTCTTGTTCTTAGAGTGAACACCATCCATGTTCTTCAAGTGAACACCATCCATGTTCTTCAAGTGAACACCATTCTTGTTCTTCAAGTGAACACCATTCTTGTTCTTCAAGTGAACACCATTCTTGTTCTTCAAGTGAACACCATTCTTGTTCTTCAAGTGAACACCATTCTTATTCTTCAAGTGAACACCATTCTTGTTCTTCAAGTGAACACCATTCTTGTTCTTCAAGTGAACACCATTCTTGTTCTTCAAGTGAACACCATCCATGTTCTTCAAGTGAACACCATTCTTGTTCTTCAAGTGAACACCATTCTTGTTCTTCAAGTGAACACCATTCTTGTTCTTCAAGTGAACACCATTCTTGTTCTTCAAGTGAACACCATTCTTGTTCTTCAAGTGAACACCATTCTTGTTCTTCAAGTGAAGACCATTCTTGTTCTTCAAGTGAACACCATTCTTGTTCTTCAAGTGAACACCATTCTTGTTCTTCAAGTGAACACCATTCTTGTTCTTCAAGTGAACACCATCCATGTTCTTCAAGTGAACACCATTCTTGTTCTTCAAGTGAACACCATTCTTGTTCTTCAAGTGAACACCATTCTTGTTCTTCAAGTGAACACCATTCTTGTTCTTCAAGTGAACACCATTCTTGTTCTTCAAGTGAACACCATTCTTGTTCTTCAAGTGAACACCATCCTTGTTCTTCAAGTGAACACCATTCATGTTCTTCAAGTGAACATCATTATTGTTCTTCAAGTGAACACCATCCTCGTTCTTCAAGTGAACACCATCCTCGTTCTTCAAGTGAACACCATTCTTGTTCTTCAAGTGAACATCATTATTGTTCTTCAAGTGAACACCATCCTCGTTCTTCAAGTGAACACCATTCTTGTTCTTCAAGTGAACACCATTCTTGTTCTTCAAGTGAACATCATTATTGTTCTTCAAGTGAACACCATCCTCGTTCTTCAAGTGAACACCATTCTTGTTCTTCAAGTGAACACCATCCTTGTTCTTCAAGTGAACACCATCCTTGTTCTTCAAGTGAACACCATTCTTGTTCTTCAAGTGAACATCATTATTGTTCTTCAAGTGAACATCATTATTGTTCTTCAAGTGAACACCATCCTCGTTCTTCAAGTGAACACCATCCTTGTTCTTCAAGTGAACACCATCCTTGTTCTTCAAGTGAACACCATTCTTGTTCTTCAAGTGAACATCATTATTGTTCTTCAAGTGAACACCATCCTTGTTCTTCAAGTGAACACCATCCTTGTTCTTCAAGTGAACACCATCCTTGTTCTTCAAGTGAACACCATTCTTGTTCTTCAAGTGAACACCATTCTTGTTCTTCAAGTGAACACCATTCTTGTTCTTCAAGTGAACACCATTCTTGTTCTTCAAGTGAACACCATTCTTGTTCTTCAAGTGAACACCATTCTTGTTCTTCAAGTGAAAAACATTGTTCATTTAAGATCATTGTTGATGTTTTGTGAAGGACCTGAAAATTTATCATAATTTTAAACGGGAAACTCGAGTAAAATTTTTTATATTTTATATGAGATGATATACCTTAATTTTTCACAGTTTTTTTTTTTTTTTGTCAGTGTGAATATTATTTTTGTCGAAGTGTGATTGATCAGACTAGCACCAGACGAGCCTGGCCCATGGCTGGGCTCCGGGAGTAAGAGAGACTCTGGAAACCCGTCAAAGGTATATCAAAGGTAAAGGACACAACTCCCCAAAAAATGGTATAACAATAATACGTATTTTCCGGGGGTCGATTTTTTTTTTTTTGAGGACCATAGAAAAAATAAAACTTATTAAACATCAGGTAAATATTGGCCAGATGTGACGGGAATCGCAGTTTATCCAGCGTTTAACTCTTGCTTAACTCTTGCTTATCGTGGGTTTAATAACCCTAATTTTATCGCTCGGTGAGTCGCCCGTGTACACGTCTCAGCGCTAAATTTACGACAAGGAGATAACATTATGGAAGAGTTCCTAAACTTGGCGAATTTATCGTTAACACAGCTATGACTGAGCAAGATGGCGGGTCCTGGTGCGAGTTGACCGCTTCTTGACACCGAGAGTCGGACAAATTTCGCGTGACGGTGGTGTTGGCGGCGGCAGGATCCACCCGCAGCTGTGTGCTGGAGCCTGACCCAGGCTCTCAGCCCCGGCTGGGCTCTCCCGCAGCTGTGTGCTGGAGCCTAACCCAGGCTCCCAGCCCCGGCTGGGCTCTCCCGCAGCTGTGTGCTGGAACCTGACCCAGGCTCTCAGCCCCGGCTGGGGTCTCCCGCAGCTGTGTGCTGGAACCTGACCCAGGCTCTCAGCCCCGGCTGGGCTCTCCCGCAGCTGTGTGCTGGAGCCTGACCCAGGCTCTCAGCCCCGGCTGGGGTCTCCCGCAGCTGTGTGCTGGAGCCTGACCCAGGCTCCCAGCCCCGGCTGGGCTCTCCCGCAGCTGTTTGCTGGAGCCTGACCCAGGCTCTCAGCCCCGGCTGGGCTCTCCCGCAGCTGTTTGATGGAGCCTGACCCAGGCTCTCAGCCCCGGCTGGGCTCTCCTGCAGCTGTGTGCTGGAACCTGACCCAGGCTCTCAGCCCCGGCTGGGGTCTCCCGCAGCTGTGTGCTGGAGCCTGACCCAGGCTCTCAGCCCCGGCTGGGCTCTCCCGCAGCTGTGTGCTGGAGCCTGACCCAGGCTCCCAGCCCCGGCTGGGCTCTCCCGCAGCTGTGTGCTGGAGCCTGACCCAGGCTCTCAGCCCCGGCTGGGCTCTCCCGCAGCTGTGTGCTGGAGCCTAACCCAGGCTCTCAGCCCCGGCTGGGCTCTCCCGCAGCTGTGTGCTGGAGCCTGACCCAGGCTCCCAGCCCCGGCTGGGCTCTCCCGCAGCTGTTTGCTGGAGCCTGACCCAGGCTCTCCCGCAGCTGTTTGCTGGAGCCTGACCCAGGCTCTCAACCCCGGCTGGGCTCTCCCGCAGCTGTGTGCTGGAACCTGACCCAGGCTCTCAGCCCCGGCTGGGCTCTCCCGCAGCTGTGTGCTGGAACCTGACCCAGGCTCCCAGCCCCGGCTGGGCTCTCCCGCAGCTGTGTGCTGGAGCCTGACCCAGGCTCTCAGCCCCGGCTGGGCTCTCCCGCAGCTGTGTGCTGGAACCTGACCCAGGCTCTCAGCCCCGGCTGGGCTCTCCCGCAGCTGTGTGCTGGAGCCTGACCCAGGCTCTCAGCCCCGGCTGGGCTCTCCCGCAGCTGTGTGCTGGAGCCTAACCCAGGCTCTCAGCCCCGGCTGGGCTCTCCCGCAGCTGTGTGCTGGAGCCTAACCCAGGCTCTCAGCCCCGGCTGGGCTCTCCCGCAGCTGTGTGCTGGAACCTGACCCAGGCTCTCAGCCCCGGCTGGGCTCTCCCGCAGCTGTGTGCTGGAGCCTAACCCAGGCTCTCAGCCCCGGCTGGGCTCTCCCGCAGCTGTGTGCTGGAGCCTAACCCAGGCTCTCAGCCCCGGCTGGGCTCTCCCGCAGCTGTGTGCTGGAGCCTAACCCAGGCTCTCAGCCCCGGCTGGGGTCTCACTGGTCCGGTTACCCGATGGTGAATGATCCACAAGGGTTTAGCGCCTTTTTTAAGGAATAATAATAAAAGTTTAAAAACAATGTTGAAATTCAGTAATTATTGTCAACTCTTCTCTCAGTATATTTATTTTATCTTTATCGTAAGTTTCTTTTTAATTATTATAATTATAATTATTCTTGTTCTTATTATTATATTCATGGGCAAACGCTAAACCCGTAGGGGTTTAGCGCTTACCCCCACCATCAAGGCACCATCAAGGCACCCCACCATCAGTATAGTATAGTATATACTAGTATATACTATAGTATATACATTATACTATATGTATAATGTATATAAATATATATATATATATATATATATATATATATATATATATATATATATATATATATATATATATATATATATATATATATATATTCCAGGATCAAAACAATTGAAGTAGAAAATGCGAGTATTGTTGGAGTTTAGTGAGGAGTTAAATCAGTCGTAAAGAGCACATTGAAGCTGCCGGCCAGAGGGACATAGCTACCGCGGCCTGTTTGCTGCGTTTAATTTGGAGGTCATCACTTAACAGGAGGCGTCAGCTGGGAGATGAATCACCACAACCGTGGAGCCTCCAGCTATGGTGTCTCAGCATCGCTGCCTCTGTGCTTCCAGCTATGGTGTCTCGCCATCACTGCCTCTGTGCTTCCAGCTATGGTGTCTCGCCATCACTGCCTCTGTGCTTCCAGCTATGGTGTCTCAGCATCGCTGCCTCTGTGCTTCCAGCTATGGTGTCTCAGCATCGCTGCCTCTGTGCTTCCAGCTATGGTGTCTCGCCATCACTGCCTCTGTGCTTCCAGCTATGGTGTCTCGCCATCACTGCCTCTGTGCTTCCAGCTATGGTGTCTCGGCATCACTGCCTCTGTGCCTCCAGCTGTGGTGTTTCGGCATCACTGCCTCTGTGTCTCCAGCTATGGTGTCTCGGCATCACTGCCTCTATACCTCCAGCTGTTGCATCTCAGCCTCTCCCAGCAACATCCTTGCCTCACCTTTGCCTGTGACAAGGATTCCTTGTCGGTTCTTTGATCAACCAGGCTCTTGGTGTTAGCGGCCCGCTGGCCCCAGGTAGCATAACAGACCGCCTCAAGCTGGCGAAAGCAGTGTATTAATGTTCTCTCAATAACAAGCAACTTTTGTTTTTAAGCTGCAGTTTATAGGGCCGCCGTCTCTTTGTAACATCCGACAAAACATTGGAAATAAATTTGTGGGGGAGTTTTTGTGCCAAACATTTATCTGATGTTTAGCAGTGAATGTCTTCGTTCTTGTGTTTATTTACCTCTGCTCTCATAGGCGTGAGTAATTAAATATTTTGCTATGCAGAACGGACCTTAAGGTCTTTATAAAGCTCCTCTCCAGGGTAGGGTTTTTTGGTGAGTTCTTCCAGTCAAGGTATTGTGACTTTTCGCACTTTATGCATGATACTACTAAGCAAGGTGTGGAGAACTCTTATAGTGTTCAGAACTTGAGAAAGGAATGGGGCACTGTATAATTAGAAGGGAAATGTGTATAAACTAGCTTGGCGAGCTCATGAAGCTAGTTGGTGTGAAGACTGGGACGCTGTGCAATGCTTGGGAATCTTTGCTGAAGAAACGTTCCGCCAGCCAGTGGCTTCTTCAGTCCAATGCAGAGAAGAACGGTGAAAGATGAGGCCTTGAGTCGATGTGTTCAGTCCATCAGTCTTGATGGACCGATTTCAGGCTGAGGGACTGATTACCTCATTCTCCTCCTCATCTTTCACCGTTCTTCTCTGCAATGAACTGAAGAAGCCACTGGCTGGAGGAACGTTTCTTCAGTAAAGGTTCCCAAGTATTGCTCAAGTGTCTCAGTCTACATAAACTAGCTTCGTGAGGTCGCCATTCGTAATGCCTATTACTTGACACTGGAATTGTGTACTTGTGTTATTAGACAGTCAGTAGAGATACACCGGGTTCCTAGAAACGCTGCTATGTTTGGGCTATATAATATTAGTAATGAATATGCTATAATTGGTTGCGATTGTAAAGAAATAGTGATTAAGTGGTAAATTAAGTACCCCAGTGGAAGGGGAGTGTCAATATTTACACTGAAAATTTCAGTATTCAGTAGTTACAGCATTACAGATGTATGTTATCAGTGTAACATTTAGGACCCATTTATGGTGTCTTAAGAAACGAACTGTACCTAGTGGGATATACATATACTTTGACTTTTTTTATTCTAGAACGTTGTGGGGTTTTTTTCTTTGCATCAGCTATTTGGTGCCATAATCAAACGTCATTGGCCTGCTGGTACACTGGCTAGGATGAGACCTTCATAGGGTCTAGTCGAAGGAAAACTATATGCAAGATAGTTGTATGTAGAATTGTTATTAGGATTTTTCGAGTACCTTGGGAGGCGATTTTGGGTCCGTTCTTGATTTGAATCAAGAAGGAGGTGGAAGGAGGCAGCTGGGGACGCCATACTGAATCCACAGTAACTGTTGAAGATTGGGAGTGTGCTCAACTCTTCTCTCTCTCTCTCTCTCTCTCTCTGTCTCTCTCTCTGTAGTCTACTTGCTGCAGCCAGACTAAGAGACAACACTGAGACGAGCGTGTAGTCAGGAAGAGAGGTGCACATACATAGTGTTTAGTCATGTTGCTATGCCAGGTGGAGGAAGGAAGGAAGGACTGTACCAGACCATATTCCTGTTTGAGGAGATTGCTACCAAGTCAACACTGTACCAGGACCAGGGTTGAGAAGAGCTTTTGTCTGCAAATAATCCTGGAGCAGATTTTAACGTAATTGCGAGGCCAGATCAATCTTGGTGATGAAAGGAGGTGTAGAAGTTGTATAAACCAGGGTAATGGTTCACTGTTTTTTCACTGCAGTAACTGAATCACTAAGGAAGGCAGCAGTGACAGTAACTACATGGTTACTATGCTTAGTAACTGAATCACTAAGGAAGGTAGCAGTGACAATAACATGGTTACCATGCTTAGTAACTGAATCACTAAGGAAGGCAGCAGTGACAGTAACTACATGGTTACCATGCTTAGTAACTGAATCACTAAGGAAGGTAGCAGTGACAATAACATGGTTACCATGCTTAGTAACTGAATCACTAAGGAAGGTAGCAGTGACAGTAACTACATGGTTACCATGCTTAGTAACTGAATCACTAAGGAAGGCAGCAGTGACAGTAACTACATGGTTACTATGCTTAGTAACTGAATCACTAAGGAAGGTAGCAGTGACAGTAACATGGTTACCATACTTAGTAACTGAATCACTAAGGAAGGCAGCAGTGACAGTAACTACATGGTTACTATGCTTAGTAACTGAATCACTAAGGAAGGTAGCAGTGACAGTAACTACATGGTTACTATGCTTAGTAACTGAATCACTAAGATAGGTAGCAGTAACAGTACTTATGCTTAGTAAATGAATCCTCCATGGAAGATAGTAGCCATAATAACTACATGATTATCATACTTATTATCTGAATCACTCAAGGTAGCAGTGATAGTGTTTAATCCATGGAAAGGGAGGGTAGCTTCATTTCCTTTGATCAAAAGCCCTTCACCGGCATCAAGGCCCCCACCCACCTTGATGTCCTTCAAGTGGTTCAGAACACACAAGAAGGCATCATACCCACAATACTGCCTGGCCAGTGTCCTTGTGACTGTCAATCTCATTTTGGCGATTTCCACTCGACATTTATAGCTATAAAGGCAGACATTGTGTTTGTTTAGTTACTCATGGCTAGCTATCTTTGTGTACTCGAGGTCAATGTTACTCCCAAGGTCTCTCTCGTCTCTGCAGTTACATTAATAACTTCAAGCATATAGGATGGTTACACCGTTACATTATTCTAATGTTTGCAGCTCTGACAACAGTGACGGCTTGTTTAAGCCTCTGGATGCTGTGTCAGCCGTCATAGTAGGTTCCTCCGACTGCATTCAGAGCTAGTCTAAGTCCCACTGACTACTGTACCATCTTATCTAGCAAAACTTTCTGTGAGCTTAAAAAAAAAGCTATTTCAGTCTGTGTTAGTTTAGGTTAGCCTGGGCAAAGTTAGACTTTGTTTAATTAGGTTATGTTGGGATAGGTTACACAGACATGTACAACGTGTAATTAATTACAAATAAACGAACTGATATGGAACAGTGATACGTCTGGCAAGGAGGTGATCAGGAATAACCAGGAAGCGTTGTAGAGTATATGTTTGTATGTGGGGTGTTGGGAGGATGGGGCGGCCTGCCGAGGTATAATGAAGGCAGACGCAGACACAGACGGAGGTGGTGTTTCTACCTCTGTATCATTAGGGAAGCGTGTGTGAGCAGGTTATGAAGAAGCAAGGACCCGTCCCTGAGATGCCCCACTTGTCACTCTCATACAGGTACAAGCTTCCACTTCATCACTGCTCCCTCTCACTGAGGCTTCCACTTCATCACTGCTCCCTCTCACTGAGGCTTCCACTCCATCACTGCTCCCTCTCACTGAGGCTTCCACTCCATCACTGCTCCCTCTCACTGAGGCTTCCACTCCATCACTGCTCCCTCTCACTGAGGCTTCCACTCCATCACTGCTCCCTCTCACTGAGGCTTCCACTCCATCACTGTTCCTTCTCACTGAGGCTTCCACTCCATCACTGCTCCCTCTCACTGAGGCTTCCACTCCATCACTGCTCCCTCTCACTGAGGCTTCCACTCCATCGCTGCTCCCTCTCACTGAGGCTTCCACTCCATCACTGCTCCCTCTCACTGAGGCTTCCACTCCATCGCTGCTCCCTCTCACTGAGGCTTCCACTCCATCACTGCTCCCTCTCACTGAGGCTTCCACTCCATCACTGCTCCCTCTCACTGAGGCTTCCACTCCATCACTGCTCCCTCTCACTGAGGCTTCCACTCCATCACTGCTCCCTCTCACTGAGGCTTCCACTCCATCACTGCTCCCTCTCACTGAGGCTTCCACTCCATCACTGCTCCCTCTCACTGAGGCTTCCACTCCATCACTTCTCCCTCTCACTGAGGCTTCCACTCCATCACTGCTCCCTCTCACTGAGGCTTCCACTCCATCGCTGCTCCCTCTCACTGAGGCTTCCACTCCATCACTGCTCCCTCTCACTGAGGCTTCCACTCCATCACTTCTCCCTCTCACTGAGGCTTCCACTCCATCACTGCTCCCTGTCACTGAGGCTTCCACTCCATCGCTGCTCCCTCTCACTGAGGCTTCCACTCCATCACTGCTCCCTCTCACTGAGGCTTCCACTCCATCACTGCTCCCTCTCACTGAGGCTTCCACTCCATCGCTGCTCCCTCTCACTGAGGCTTCCACTCCATCACTGCTCCCTCTCACTGAGGCTTCCACTCCATCACTGCTCCCTCTCACTGAGGCTTCCACTCCATCGCTGCTCCCTCTCACTGAGGCTTCCACTCCATCGCTGCTCCCTCTCACTGAGGCTTCCACTCCATCACTGCTCCCTCTCACTGAGGCTTCCACTCCATCACTTCTCCCTCTCACTGAGGCTTCCACTCCATCACTGCTCCCTCTCACTGAGGCTTCCACTCCATCGCTTCTCCCTCTCACTGAGGCTTCCACTCCATCACTGCTCCCTCTCACTGAGGCTTTCACTCCATCACTGCTCCCTCTCACTGAGGCTTCCACTCCATCGCTGCTCCCTCTCACTGAGGCTTCCACTCCATCACTGCTCCCTCTCACTGAGGCTTCCACTCCATCACTGCTCCCTCTCACTGAGGCTTCCACTCCATCGCTGCTCCCTCTCACTGAGGCTTCCACTCCATCGCTGCTCCCTCTCACTGAGGCTTCCACTCCATCGCTGCTCCCTCTCACTGAGGCTTCCACTCCATCACTGCTCCCTCTCACTGAGGCTTCCACTCCATCACTGCTCCCTCTCACTGAGGCTTCCACTCCATCACTGCTCCCTCTCACTGAGGCTTCCACTCCATCACTGCTCCCTCTCTCACTGAGGCTTCCACTCCATCACTGCTCCCTCTCTCACTGAGGCTTCCACTCCATCGCTGCTCCCTCTCACTGAGGCTTCCACTCCATCACTGCTCCCTCTCACTGAGGCTTCCACTCCATCACTGCTCCCTCTCACTGAGGCTTCCACTCCATCACTGCTCCCTCTCACTGAGGCTTCCACTCCATCACTGCTCCCTCTCACTGAGGCTTCCACTCCATCACTGCTCCCTCTCACTGAGGCTTCCACTCCATCACTTCTCCCTCTCACTGAGGCTTCCACTCCATCACTGCTCCCTCTCACTGAGGCTTCCACTCCATCGCTGCTCCCTCTCACTGAGGCTTCCACTCCATCACTGCTCCCTCTCACTGAGGCTTCCACTCCATCACTTCTCCCTCTCACTGAGGCTTCCACTCCATCACTGCTCCCTGTCACTGAGGCTTCCACTCCATCGCTGCTCCCTCTCACTGAGGCTTCCACTCCATCACTGCTCCCTCTCACTGAGGCTTCCACTCCATCACTGCTCCCTCTCACTGAGGCTTCCACTCCATCGCTGCTCCCTCTCACTGAGGCTTCCACTCCATCACTGCTCCCTCTCACTGAGGCTTCCACTCCATCACTGCTCCCTCTCACTGAGGCTTCCACTCCATCGCTGCTCCCTCTCGCTGAGGCTTCCACTCCATCGCTGCTCCCTCTCACTGAGGCTTCCACTCCATCACTGCTCCCTCTCACTGAGGCTTCCACTCCATCACTTCTCCCTCTCACTGAGGCTTCCACTCCATCACTGCTCCCTCTCAC
>NC_091300.1:9543666-9571166 GCF_038502225.1 Cherax quadricarinatus | reverse complement strand
TCTCTCTCTCTATCTATCTATCTATCTATCTCTCTGTCTTGACTCATCAGACAGACAAGGGTCATGCAGAGCAGCATTAAATTGACTTTCAACTCTTATGTGCACCTTCAACTGCGGTGCCTCAACTTCTCTCCATCTCGAGTGTGGAAGGAGGGGAATGAATGGCTAGATTTATTTCTTAATAGCTAATTACTTTGTTATTGGTCGTTCAACACGTGTATTGTTTACATGTCTGTATATTTTCATCCTTATCTCTTTGTTTATCTATCAGCTGGCTGACTGGCTGTGCAAACTGGCTGTCATTGTGATTGTATATAAACCACCAGATGCAACTTGCCAACAATTCAAGGAACAGTTATTGAATATTGACCCCAACTTCAAATATCTTGCTGCTTAGTGATTTCAGTTTAAGACATACAAAATGGAAGACTGTATCAAATAATGTAACAGCGGAGATAATCCCTAGAGGCAGCTCAGATGAAGTCACACACACATGAGCTGTTGAACATCTGTAATAAATTCTCCGCAAGTCAGCAAATAGTGGAGCCAACAAGACTAGAAAACACACCTGACCTTATTTTCACGAATAATGATGACCTGGTATGAAATATAACAGTATCAAAGACAGTTAATTCAGATCACAATCAGAGTGAAATTCGGACTTGTATTCACAGGGGTCCCGACTAGCAAAGTGCATAGTTACGAGAGTGTCTTTACGAAATTCAACTTGAACAAGAACATCAACTGGGATCAAATAAATCATATCCTTAATGAAACATCCTTGGAAGATATCGTAAATAACATGGGTCCAAACTAGCGTCTTGGCATTTGAAGTATGCTCAAGGCACATTCCCCAAGGAAAAAAGAAGAGAAGATCTGTTTAGTGAGCCATTAATCAGACTAAAGATCGACAGTTCGAATTAATTTTTCATAAAGGAGTCTCAAAACCTTGTTAATATATGCCATATTTCTGACATAACCCTAACTCCGCTGGACTTTGAAAAATCCATTGACAACATACTCGTGCACTCTGCCCCAGGCTCAGACTCGTGAAACTCCGTGTTTATCAAGAACTGCAAGAAACCCCTTTCGCGTGCCTTAAGTATGCTGCCGCTTCATAAAGGCGGCAGCAAAGCAGTAGCAAAGAATTTTAGACCGATAGCACTAATGTCCCACATTATAAAAAAAAAAAAACTTGAAAGGGTTCATAGCAGTATGATCGTCAACCAACTGGATTCCCAACAACTACACAACGCAAGGCAACATGCGTTTAGAGCAGGTCGCTCCTGCCTCTTGCAACTACTGGACTACTGTGACATGGTCTTGGATAAACACAATGCAGATGTAGTACACACAGACTTTACAAAAGCCTTTGATATGTGCAATCATGGTGTAACAGCGCACAAAATGTGTGATAAATGAGCAGATGGATCTTTAACTTTATAACCAGCAGAACACATAAAGTAATGGTAAACAAAGTTGGAGGCTGCCACAGTGAAAAGCTCTATTCCACAAGGTACAATGTTAGCCCCCATCCTTTTCCGCATCCTCATATTTGACATAGACGGAGATGTAAACCATAGCACCGAGTCTTCTCTTGCGGATGATACTAGAATCTGCTTGATAGTGTCATCTACTGGACACGGTAAATCTGCAAGCAGATCTATGCACCAAGTTTTCCAGTGGTGCTCGGTAAACTATATTATGTTCGATGAGAACAAATTTCAGTTCTTCTTTTATGGAAAACTTAAGAAAACAATAGCTAGAACGGGAGTATAAAACAAACTCTAACCACACAATGAGTGAAAAACTAACATGAAGGACTTGGGAGTGATAATATCAGAAGATCTCACCTTCAATAGTCGCGACAGTGTCATTATCACATCTACAAGGAAAATGATACTATAGATAATGAGAACTTTCAAAACAAGGGATGCTATGTCATTGATGATCCTCTTTAAGTCACTTGATCTCTCTAGGCTGGAATACTACTGTACACTAGCAGCCCCATCAAGGCAGGTAAAACTGCAGATCTAGAGAATGTACAGAGGACCTTCCCTGCACGTATTAGCTCAGTCAAGCACCTTAATTACTGGAAACGTTTGAAGTCCCTTGATCTGTATTTCATGGGATGCAGGCGAGAAAAATATATCATAATTGACACCTGAGAAATGCTAGAGATACTGGTCCCAAATTTACGCACAGAAATCACTCCCTACGAAACCAAAAGACTCGGTAGGTAGTGCAGCATACCCCCAGTGAAAAGCAGGGGTGCCATAAGTGTACTAAATGAAAACACAATAAGTGTTTGGGGCCCAAGACTGTTCAACAACCTCTCATCATATATAATGAGAATTCCCAATAGACCCCTTGGCTGTCTTCAACAAGGAACTAGACAGATACCTAAAGTTAGTGCCCGATCAGCCGGGCGGTGTTTCGTACGTCGGATTGCGTGCAGCCAGCAGTATCAACCTGGTTGATCAGGCCCTGAACCACCATGAGGCCTGGTCGAGGGCCGGGCCGCGGGGGCGTTGACTTCCCGAAACAATCTCCAGGTATGTTGACTGGCTGTCCTGGCTGGCTGACTGGTTGCCCTAGATGGCTGTCCTAGCAAGCTGACTGGCTGTCCTGGCTGGCTGACTGGCTGTTCTAGGTGACTGACTGGCTGCCGTAAATGGCTGACTGGCTGTCCTGGCTGACTGACTGGCTGTCCTAGCTGGCTGACTGGCTGTCCTAGCTGGCTGACTGGCTGTCCTAGCTGTCTGACCGGCTGTCCTAGCTGGCTGACTGACTGGCTGTCCTAGCTGGCTGACTGGCTGTCCTAGCTGGCTGACTGGCTGTCCTAGCTTTCTGACCGGCTGTCCTAGCTGGCTGACCGGCTGTCCTAGCTGGCTCACCGGCTGTCCTAGCTGGCTCACCGGCTGTCCTAGCTGGCTCACCGGCTGTCCTAGCTGGCTGACCGGCTGTCTTAGCTGGCTGACCGGCTGTCCTAGCTGGCTGCGCCACCTTGGTTCTGGAAAAGTCACCACCACCACCACTGATCGCCAGGGTATTGCCATATGGTCGCCACGGGCGAGAATTCGCCCATCCACGGGGGACCAGACATATTTTAACGCCTGTCACCGCAATCAGGCCGGCGTAATGTTGCGTCTGCGATGCACGCGAGGGGCGTATGTGCGTGCAGTACCAAGCCTGGGAAACAAAAGTAGTTAATGCCTTATCTGAACTGCTGGGGTTTTGGGACAGGTGGTGGGGAAGGAGGGGGAAGATAGGAGATTGGGGGAGGAGAGAGAGAGAGAGAGAGAGAGAGAGAGAGAGAGAGAGAGAGAGAGAGAGAGAGAGAGAGAGAGAGAGAGAGAGAGAGAGAGAGAGAGAGAGAGAGAGAGAGAGAGAGAGAGAGATCATACATACCCAGGATGACTCGAGTATGGAACACATTCGTACAGCATAATGATGTCAACGAGATAAAGTCAGTTGATAAATGAAAATGCTGGCCCACAGATGACTCCAACTTCATCCTGTTCCCTATTTGTATGTCTCATAACAATAAAAATGCTTTCAAATGAGCTGATGTAGGTAACAGCTCTTAGCTTGCCAATAAAGTTAGGAATCCTTAACCTAACATTGTCAAACCCTGTGAAAAGAGAGAGAGAGAGAGAGAGAGAGAGAGAGAGAGAGAGAGAGAGAGAGAGAGAGAGAGAGAGAGAGAGAGAGAGTGGAGGATGAGGGTAGGAAGGTAGGGGAGTGGGAATGCTTCGAAGGAATGTGGAGGTGGAGGAGAAATGGGGAGTGGGGGTGCATGGGAGGGTTGTGGAGGAAGAGGAACAAGAGGAGGGTGGGGAAAGTGGAGTGCTTGGAAGGGGTGTGGAGGAAGAAGGTGGGGGAAGGTACATGAACTCAGTCATGGTGGAGGTGGGGAAGGAGGGGGCTAGGAGTATGCTAATAAGAAGGAGGGAGGGAGGAACAGGAGGAGGAGGAGGAGGAGGAGTGAGAGAGAGAGAGAGAGAGAGAGAGAGAGAGAGAGAGAGAGAGAGAGAGAGAGAGAGAGAGAGAGAGAGAGAGAGAGAGAGAGAGAGAGAGAGAGAGAGAGAGAGAGAGAGAGAGAGAGAGAGAGAGAGAGAGTAGAGAGAGAGAGAGAGAGAGAGAGAGAGAGAGAGAGAGAGAGAGAGAGAGAGAGAGAGAGAGAGAGCTATGACTCGACACATTTTTGCTTGCATTATCCGAATGAAGAGCGCGCGCGCGCGTGTCTGTGTGTATATGTACTCACCTATTTGTGGTTGCAGGGGTCGATTCATAGCTCCTGACCCCGCCTTTTCACTTGTCGCTAGTAGGTCCACTCTCTCCCTGCTCCATGAGCTTTATCATACCTCTTCTTAAAGCTTTGTATGGATCCTGCCTCCACTACACCACTCTCCAGATTGTTTCACTTCCTGACAACTCTATGGATGAAGAAATACATCCTAACATCCTTGTAACTCGTCTGAGTTTTCAACTTCCTGGTGTGATCCCTTGTTGCTGCGTCCCATCTCTGAAACATTCTGTCCCTATCCACCTTGTCAATTCCTCTCGGTATTTTGTAAGTTGTTATCGTGTCCCCCCTATCCTCCAATGTTGTCAGGTTGAGTTCTCTTATCCTCTCCTCGTAGGACATACCCTTCATCTCCGGGACTAGTCTTGTTGCAAACCTTTGCACTTTCTCTAATTTCTTGACGTGTTTGATCAGGTGTGGGTTCCATACTGGTGCTGCATACTCCAATATGGGCTTGACGTACACTGCTTGTACAGTGTCGTGAATGACTCCTTACTTAGAAGTCGGAACGCTATTCTTAGGTTTGCCAGTCGCCCATATGCTGCAACAGTTATTTAATTGATGTGCCCCTCAAGAAATGTGCTCGGTATGATGCTCACCCCAAGATTCTTTTCCTTGAGTGAGTTTTGCAGCCTTTAACCTCTTAGGCTGTACTCAGTCTGCGGTCTTCTTTGTCCTTTCCCAAGCGTAACTTTGCACTTGCTGGGGTTAAACTCCAGGAGCCATTTGTCACATCAGGGTTGCTGCCTGTCCAGATCCCCTTTGTAGGCTTACCAGATCTTCGTCCGCTTTTATTCTCCTCATTAGCTTCACATCGTCTGCAAACAGGGACACCTCTGAATCTATCCCTTCCGTCATGTCATTCACATATACCAGAAACAGCACAGGACCTACGACTGATCCTTGTGGAACCTCATTCGACACATGCACCCATTCTGACACCTCGTCTAGCATCAACATACGTTGTTTCTTTCCTGTCAGATATTCCCTGATCCATTGCAGTAATTTCCCTCCTATGCCTGCCTGCTCCTCTAGCTTTTCAACCAGTCTCTTGTGTGGTACTGTATCGAAAGCCTTCTTAATGTCCGAGAAGCTGCAGTCTGCCATCCCTCTCCTGGCTTACTTCTGTTACCTTGTCATAGAACTCCAATAGGTTTGTGACGCAGGATTTTCCTTCCCTGAAGCAATGCTGGTTGTCATGTATGAACCCGTTTCCTTCTAGATGCTCCACCACTCTTCTCCTGATAATCTTCTCCATAACTTTACGAACTAGACATGTCAGTGACACTGATCTGTAATTTAGGGCAGTTTGTCTGTCTCCTTTCTTTAAAATCAAGATTACATTTTTTTTTGTCTTCCACATCTCAGGCAGTTGCCCTTTTTTGATAGACTTATTGAAGATTGTTGTTAGAGGCACACACAGTGTATCTGTTCCCTCTCTCAGAAGTTATCTAGGCCCACCGCCTTCGAGGTATCTAGTTCCCCTAACAGTTTCTTCACCTCCTCCTCCGTTGTGTGCAGTGTGTCCAGCACTTGCTGGTGCACACTACAAGGTTTGCTGGAAACTTCTGTCTCCACTGTGAATGCCTCCTTGAATCGTGAGCTGAGCTCTTCACATATTTCCTGGTCGTTCTTTATGAGCTCTCCTCCTTCCTCAGCCTGATTACCTGGTCCTTGACTGTTGTTTTCTTCCTGATGTGGCTGTATAACAGCTTTGAGTCAGATTTGGCTTTTGATGCTATGTCGTTCTCGTATTGATGCTGGGCTTCTATCCTTATCCTTGCATATTCATTTCTGGATCTTCGGCTCAACTCCCTGTTTTCCTGGGTCCTGTGTGTGTGTGTGTGTGTGTGTGTGTGTGTGTGTGTGTGTGTGTGTGTGTGTGTGTGTGTGTGTGTGTGTGTGTGTGTGTGTGTGTGTATGTGTGTATGTGTACTCACCTAGTTGTACTCACCTAGTTGAGGTTGCGGGGGTCGAGTCCGAGCTCCTGGCCCCGCCTCTTCACTGATCGCTACTAGGTCACTCTCCTGAGCCGTGAGCTTTATCATACCTCTGCTTAAAGCTATGTATGGATCCTGCCTCCACTACATCGCTTCCCAAACTATTCCACTTACTGACTACTCTGTGGCTGAATGCTAACATCCTAACATGTGTATGTGTGTGTGTGTGTGTGTGTGTGTGTGTGTGTGTGTGTGTGTGTGTGTGTGTGTGTGTGTGTTTGTGTGTGTGTGTCTGTGTGTGTATGCGTGTGTGTGTGTGTGTGTGTGTGTGTGTGTGTGTGTGTGTGTGTGTGTGTGTGTGTGTGTGTGTGTGTGGTGTGTGTGTGTGTGTGTGTGAGTGTGTGTTTGTGTGTGTGTACTACCAGTTGTACTCACCTAGTTGAGGTTGGGGTCGGGGTGCAGTGCGCTCCCTCCCCGCCTCTTCACTGATCGCTACTAGGTCACTCCTCCTGAGCCGTGAGCTTTATCATACCTCTGCTTAAAGCTATGTATGGATCCTGCCTCCACTACATCGCTTCCCAAACTATTCCACTTACTGACTACTCTGTGGCTGAAGAAATACTTCCTAACATCCCTGTGATTCATCTGTGTCTTCAGCTTCCAACTGTGTCCCCTTGTTACTGTGTCCAATCTCTGGAACATCCTGTCTTTGTCCACCTTGTCAATTCCTCTCAGTATTTTGTATGTCGTTATCATGTCCCCCCCTATCTCTCCTGTCCTCCAGTGTCGTCAGGTTGATTTCCCTTAACCTCTCCTCGTAGGACATACCTCTTAGCTCTGGGACTAGTCTTGTTGCAAACCTTTGCACTTTCTCTAGTTTCTTCACGTGCTTGGCTAGGTGTGGGTTCCAAACTGGTGCCGCATGCTCCAATATGGGCCTAACGTACACGGTGTACAGGGTCCTGAACGATTCCTTATTAAGATGTCGGAATGCTGTTCTGAGGTTTGCTAGGCTGTCAGCATAGTTGCTGATCCCTGTATTCCCAGTATTATATAGCATAGCATATTAGTATCCTCCATGTGCTTTAGACACGAGATCCCTCGTAGGCCTTTGGCTTGGTGTGACGTCATGGGCATACACATGGGCAGTGATCCCTTTGTCCCGCCCTCACTCAGCGGCAGACCTACAAGACGTGAACAGGCTAGGTAACTGTGGCTCCATCTCCCATCTCAGTCTGACAATATATCTACCATCCTACAAGTGTGTCTACTTTCAACCTGTGATATCTCCATTCAAGAACCCTTACGATAAATGGTGACAGCGGTGAGCCTGTAATTCTGACGATTACAGCGATTTCTGGAGATAAAGTTGTCGACCAGCAAGACGGCCATTTCGTGTTACCAGTAGGCCTACCTGGGAGGTTCACCCCTATCCAGCTACCTCAAGCCAGCTACTCTACCAGCTTCTACATTATTCACTGGTCAGTCTCTTTGTATTAGTGTTTCTGCTTTTTTGCATTACTCCCGAGGGGTTGACCCGAGTTTGCAAAATAAGCCAGCTTCCAGTCTGTGGTGGGGAGTCAGTACACCCGAGCCCAGTCCAGCCTAGCCTACTCCATCCAATTATTTTGCCTGCCAAGCCAGCTTCCACCCCTGCTGTGCTCATCGTGTGAAGTTATCAAGCTATTCTGTGTGAAGGGTTAAGATAAGCCAGCTAGCAACTAACCCAGGTGTCTTACCCCAGTACTCAAGCAAGCCACATGACTAGCCTTCATCGCTTGTGATTCTAGTTCCAAGCATTCTGAGTGCTCCTTGTCATCCTTGTGGTGTTGTAGTATTTGTGGGTTTCTTCTAAGCCAGCCGGCTTAGAATTATCTTCGCGGCAGTGTGGGTTTTCTCAGTGAGGCTTACGACGTTCAAGCCCATAAGCCCAGCCACTCACGATCACGTGTGTCGCACCATTGCCGGTCTCAGCCTCGCTCAGCCATTACCCACAAACCCAACTACAGTCGGCCATTACAACTCACCTACCTCATCAGTGTTTTGGTACACTGCTAAGGGTTGTAGCACCATATTTTAAGGACCACATAGGGGGTCAAGAGCTAGAGAGTGGCGCGCCATCTTTAAAAGCCTCCTATGTGTTGTCTCTCGCCGATTTAAGCGCAATTCTACGATCATCTGTGCAGAGGACAGCAGCAAGACGATATAAACAATCCATCAATCTCATTTTTTCAAGTGTTACAGCTATAATATTTTTTTTTAGAGACATTTGCGAGTGTTGAGACATTTCTTTTGTGTTCTCAGTGAATTTTTCTCTTAGTGACATTCAGTGACTCTTGATCAGACTCAGTGTTTATCATGTACTGATTCTATTAATTTCTTTTAATCTCCTTAATTCAGTGTTAATTTTCGTGTATTATTTTATATCTGTTGTGTTGTGTTTCTTTTTTACACACTTGAAGTAAGTACTTAGTGTTTCCTTTGTTGTGTGTGCAACATATGAGCAGTATAGAACTTGTGTTTAAACTTCAGAATTCCAGTGAATTAACTCAGTAAATTTTTCACCTCATATTCTGCATCACAACTCAGTGTTGTCTGTTATTTTTTTTCTTCCTAGCAATTGTGTATTTTTGTTCCTGTGTGTTGAACATTCTTGTGTTCATATTTTTTTATTCAGCCAGTGTTTAATTTGTCTTATTTCCACAGACAATAGTGCCATTTTTAATGCCCCAGCAAGAACTCGTGTTTACAAAAATTTTTAACACATCAAGTTTCATTGCAAGAAAATTCTAGTACTGAGTTTATGTTGATGTTTTGTGCTCTGCATCACTGTAAGTGTTGTATTTCTTTTTGTTGTGTGTTTTAGCACCTATTATTTTTTCACATTTTATTGAACAAATTCACTCTTAGTGCAATTTTTAAGTTCTCCTTTTAAAGTAAATTGTTCTTTTGCTTGTTAAGTATTGTTTAAGTGCAGTTAAGAGTTAAAGTGTTCATTCCTTGATATATTTCTTTTCTTGTGTGTTATAATTTTTATTATTGCACATTGACTCATTTTGCAATAATTCTTGTGCAAATATTGTGTTGCTATTAAAGTTTTTCTTGCAGAAAATTTTATGCAGTGTTGTGCAATACAGTTTATTACAGTGCAGTTTCTTATGCTCTGTTCTGTCCATAGTATTTTATTCTGTCTGTCATTTTATTTTTTTTTTAATTTCAGTGAATTGTGTGTTTGTTTTAATTTTTGCACAAGTTTATTGAGTCCATTTTATTATTTTATTGTGTATTTTCCTTGTTGCATTGAAAGTAAAGACAACTCACTGTGCCATTTATTCAATTTAAAGTAAAAGTTGAGCATATTAGATTTGAGCAAAGTACAAGCTCTCTTGATTTTCAGTGTTTGCTAAGTTGCATATTCTTCTTGTGTGAGTTCTTTGCTTACTGTGTAACTTGTCAATTTTTTAATTACTTATGCAGAATAGTTAAGCATTTTCTTCCATTTAAGTTTATTGTGTCATTCTCTCCACTTTTCTTGACTTATGCCCTTCAGTATTTTCACTGAGAAGATGTCCCAGTCACTTTTGAACGTTCACTTAGTGTATCATTCCAGTCAAAGTCAATATGAATCAGTCCATAGTAACAATATTCCCTTACTGACTGAAAGACAATATCTAGCCCTTGAGCAATGTCTTTGTTCTCACAGCTTGTATCTGAGATTTGTTAAAGTGCTGCTAAATGTGAAGTTCAGATTAAGTTCCTATAGATCCACGAATTACTTATTAACGTAGCCGAGCGGTCAGGCACTAGTAATTCTGTCATTCCCATCTGTGTTCCACCTATACCTTCAGACTTGCAGGATAGTGTTCCGTTGCCTCAAGTGTCCGGGGACACTCAGACTGCCTTGAGTGCACAGCCTATCCCTGCAATGACTGCTAGTTCGAGTAATAGTTTCTCCACAGGGGATGCCTTGTCAGAAAACGATTACTTGCAACTAGTAATGCCATCTCTTGTTGATGTGACATGCTGTCTGCAGAAAGACGTCTCTGTTACAGCTAGTGTTCTCACTAGAGTGTCTGTTGTTGTTCCTAATGTTTCAGATGGTGATCCCATCCTAGTTGACAGTAATCAGTGCATTGTAAGAAGTTATTTCTCGAGTAACTTTCACATGTTAACGTTTGTAAGTGTAGTTTCTTTATAGCTGATACCTCGTGTCACTGTGTGCGACTCAGATTGAATATCAGCATTGTTCACCGTGTTCATTTCTTTTCTCCTGTGCTTGCAGTTGAGATAGTAGATTCGTTCTCCCTTGCTCATATTGCGTGTTATAGCGTTAATTTTTTTTCAACCGGGGGGAGTCATCCACTCCACCGAGTTTGTTCTTTCCTCCAGTAAGGAAGAACTGATACCTTTATTCCAGAACAAACAGCCTACTGGAAGGTTAGCCAGATGGTCCTTGACTATCCAAGAGTTCAATCCCACTTTTGAACATTTACCTGGCAAGTCAAATGTAGTCGCAGATGCTTTATCGCGACACGTTAGTGTAGTTACTGCAGATCCTCCATTTACTGTCGAGGATGTCAAAAATGCCCAAAGAATAGATCCCTTGTGTTCTGGTGTGATTCGATTCCTGCTCCAGGAAGATCTTATTCTTACTGTGAAGCCACCAGTACCCATTAGTGACTTTGTAACGAGCCAAGAATTACTGTATCGAACAGCCGAGTTGGGTACTCCAAGCAGAAGAGTTTACCAGTTAGTAATTCCACAGTCACTAGTGATTGTACCTGTATCTTGTAGATACTCCTTCAGATCTCTCTCAGTCAAGGCATGTGTTAGCCATTGCAGAGGAATTCAATCCTCCCAGAGATGATAACCATTCTGCATACGTAAACCTTACCCTCGCAGAATTGGGTTTAAGTGTAAACAGCCTGCATAATTAGATGTCCGAGATGAATGAATTTGTCAACTGTGTGTTTTATTATTAGCTGTTCAGTTTGTCAGAAATTTTCGTGTTCACGTTCCCTCCGTATTCTGAGAATTAACAGTCTAGATTTGCGTGCACCGAATCTGCCTTTCTGTTAAACACTTCTTTGTATATAATTATTCTTCCTCAGAATCCGTAGAGTGCATGAATACAGATCGATCGATCAATTCCATCCATATTGTATAATGATTTGTTCTTATAGTTTGTAATGATTACGTTAACACCCATTACGTCAAAATCATGTTGTACCATCCATTAGTTCTAAGTTATATATGCATTTGTTATTGTATAGAATCAGCCCAGATCCGCCTGCCTGTTCAGCCTATAGTATAGTAGTGTATGTCGGGACGACATACGTAACATGACCGAGCTGTCAGCATAGTTGCTGATCCCTGTATTCCCAGTATTATATAGCATAGCATATTAGTATCATCCCTGTGCTTTAGACACGAGATCCCTCGTAGGCCTTTGGCTTTGTGTGACGTCATGGGCATACACATGGGCAGTGATCCCTTTGTCCCGCCCTCACTCAGCGGCAGACCTACAAGACGTAAACAGGCTAGGTAACTGTGGCTCCATCTCCCATCTCAGTCTGACAATATATCTACCATCCTACAAGTGTGTCTACTTTCAACCTGTGATATCTCCATTCAAGAACCCTTACGATAAGGCGCCCACATGCTGCAGCAGTTATTTGGTTGATGTGCGCTTCAGGAGATGTGCCTGGTGTTATACTCACCCCAAGATCTTTTTTTTTTTTTTTTGTGTGTGTGTATGTGTGTGTGTGTGTGTGTGTGTGTGTGTGTGTGTGTGTGTGTGTGTGTGTGTGTGTGTGTGTGTGTGTGTGTGTGTATGTGCGCGCGAGTGTGCGTGTGTACCTGCATGCGTGTGTCCTCGCCTAGCTGTGATGGAGAGGTTCGAGTCACAGTTCCTGGCACTTCTTAACCACATATTTTTGGCGTCACAAATTTCGTGTTGTGTATATCCTTAAAGCTGTGCATAGCTCAGTCACCTCACTTAGTCACCCTGAGGCTGAAGAACTCTGTTGCTTATTTAACTTCCAACTATGTTGCTTACTTGTTGCTTGTCATCAAGATCCCCTCACCATCATCAATAACCACTCACCGTCATCAAGACCCCTCATCCTCATGAAGACCCCCCTCACCGTCATCAAGAATCCCTCATCAAGACCCCCCTCACCGTCATGAAGACCCCTCACCGTCATCAAGAGTCCCTCATCAAGACCCCCTCACCCTCATCAAGACCCCCTCACCTTCATCAAGACCCCTCATCCTCATGAAGACCCCCCTCACCGTCATGAAGACCCCTCACCGTCATCAAGAGTCCCTCATCAAGACCCCCTCACCCTCATCAAGACCCCCCTCACCCTCATCAAGACCCCCTCACCCTCATCAAGACCCCCTCACCCTCAGCAAGACCCCCTCACCCTCATCAAGACCCTCTCACCCTCATCAAGACTCCCTCACCCTCATCAAGACGCCCTCACCCTCATCAAGACCCCCCGCTCCCTCATCAAGACCCCCTCACCCTCATCAAGACCCCCTCACCCTCATCAAGACCCCCTCACCCTCATCAAGACTCCCTCACCCTCATCAAAACCCCTTCACCGTCATCAAGACCCGCTCACCCTCATCAAGACCCTCTCACCCTCATCAAGACCCCCCTCACCCTCATCAAGACCCCCTCACCCTCATCAAGACCCCCTCACCCTCATCAAAACCCCCTCACCCTCATCAAGACCCCCTCACCCTCATAAAGACCCCCTCACCCTCATCAAGACCCCCTCACCCTCTTCAAGACCCCCTCACCCTCATCAAGACCCCCCTCACCCTCATCAAGACCCCCTCACCCTCATCAAGACCCGCTCACCCTCATCAAGACCCCCCTCACCCTCATCAAGACCCCCTCACCCTCATCAAGACCCCCTCACCCTCATCAAGACCCCCTCACCCTCATCAAGACCCCCTCACCCTCATCAAGACCCCCTCACCCTCATAAAGACCCCCTCACCCTCATCAAGACCCCCTCACCCTCATCAAGACCCCCTCACCGTCATCAAGTCACTTCCCTCAAAGGGGAAGGGGTGTTGTTGAAAACGAGTGTTACAGTGTGTTGGTGTTTGTGTAATCCAGTTAACGTTGCATGTTATAGTCCGGGGCTCCACCCCTGGCGGGGGTGCAGCGTTGTACAGTGTCTTCTGATAATATGACTAAGTGGTTTGCAAAGCCGACAGGTTGATTAATGAGACACTTGTGCAACGCTTTGGTATCGCAACTCAGTGGCTTCTTCAGTCCAATGCAGAGAAAGGTGGAAGATGAGGAGGATTTTCAGGCAATCAGTCCCTCAGCCTGGAGTCGATGTCTGGAGCGATGAAGTCACCGCCGGGCGAAACGTTACAAGAATAAACATATCCAAGTGTTGCACGAGTGTCTCGATTGTTAGTCTTATGATGCAGATATTTGTAGTTATACATGAATACCTATATCCATATATGCATATGCATACACACTTATACATACATACGTACGTCCCTAGATAAGTCATCGTGAACGCCTGACAATTCTGCTGTTTGTCCACATACACACATACATACGTAACATAATGGCAAATGCAGAGGAAAACTGAAAAGGGGATAATCAGAGGGAGAGACAAACAGGGAGATAGACAGGGAGACAGACAGGGAGACAGACAGGGAGACAGACAGGGAGACAGACAGGGAGACAGACAGGGAGACAGACAGGGAGACAGACAGGGAGACAGAAAGGGAGACAGACAGGGAGACAGACAGGGAGACAGACAGGGAGACAGACAGGGAGATAGACAGGGAGACAGACAGAGAGACAGACAGGGAGACAGACAGGGAGATAGACAGGGAGACAGACAGGGAGACAGACAGGGAGACAGACAGGGAGACAGACAGGGAGACAGACAGGGAGACAGAAAGGGAGACAGACAGGGAGACAGACAGGGAGACAGACAGGGAGACAGAAAGGGAGACAGACAGGGAGACAGACAGGGAGACAGAAAGGGAGACAGACAGGGAGACAAACAGGGAGATAGACAGTGAGACAGACAGGGAGACAGACAGGGAGACAGAAAGGGAGACAGACAGGGAGACAGACAGGGAAACAGACAGGGAGACAGAAAGGGAGACAGACAGGGAGACAGACAGGGAGATAGACAGTGAGACAGACAGGGAGACAGACAGGGAGACAGACAGGGAGACAGAAAGGGAGACAGACAGGGAGACAGACAGGGAGACAGACAGGGAGACAGACAGGGAGACAGAAAGGGAGACAGACAGGGAGACAGAAAGGGAGACAGACAGGGAGACAGACAGGGAGACAGACAGGAAGACAGGCAGGGAGACAGACAGGGAGACAGACAGGGAGACAGACAGGGAGACAGAAAGGGAGATAGACAGGGAGACAGACAGGGAGATAGACAGTGAGGCAGACAGGGAGACAGACAGGGAGACAGAAGGAGAGACAGACAGGGAGATAGACAGGGAGATAGATAGTGAGGCAGACAGACAGGGAGACAGACAGGGAGACAGACAGGGAGACAGACAGGGAGACAGACAGGGAGACAGAAAGGGAGATAGACAGGGAGACAGACAGGGAGATAGACAGTGAGACAGACAGGGAGACAGACAGGGAGACAGACAGGGAGACAGAAAGGGAGATAGACAGGGAGACAGAAAGGGAGACAGACAGGGAGACAGAAAGGGAGACAGACAGGGAGACAGACAGGGAGACAGAAAGGGAGACAGACAGGGAGACAGACAGGGAGATAGACAGGGAGACAGACAGGGAGATAGACAGTGAGACAGACAGGGAGACAGACAGGGAGACAGACAGGGAGACAGACAGGGAGATAGACAGTGAGACAGACAGGGAGACAGACAGGGAGACAGACAGGGAGACAGACAGTCAGACAGACAGGGAGACAGACAGGGAGACAGACAGGGAGATAGACAGTGAGACAGACAGGGAGACAGACAGGGAGACAGACAGGGAGACAGACAGTCAGACAGACAGGGAGACAGACAGGGAGATAGACAGGGAGACAGACAGTGAGACAGATGAGACAGAACAAGTGGCGACTCTTGACTGGAAGCAAGACAGATGACAGTCAGACGGGTCAACAAACACTCAGCAAAGAATGCAACTAAAGTAACATATAGAGATTAAATTAAAGAGAAAATGGTTGCCAAAACCTAATAATCTTCCAATATGTTACACCACTGACCACCTAACAGTAATATACTTACTGTTAGGTACTAACCACTGACTGAAGAAGACCAGTCCTAACATTACCAGTCCTGCTGCTACCCTCGCAGGTTTCAATCCTATCTCTTCCAAGTTATTTACACTTGTGTTATTGAAATCTCGCGAGTCTTATTAACTTTTTATATATTTTTTATTAACACATCGGCCGTTTCCCACCAAGGCAGGGTGACCCGAAAAAGAAGAAATACTTTCATCATTATTCACTCCATCACTGTTTTGCCAGAGGCACGCTTACACTACAGTTGTAAAATTGCAACATTAACACCCCTCCTTCAGAGTTCAGACACTGTACTTCTCACCTCCAGGACTCAAGTCCGGCCTGCCGGTTTTCCTGAATCTCTTTATAAATGTTACTTTGCTCACGCTCCAACAGCACGTCAAGTTGAAAGTTAAGACACATGTGCAACATCTGGTTATCTTTATTGTTAGTGAGACGGATTGTGAAGGACCTGCCTAGTATGGGCCAACAGGCCTCACTGCAGTTATAGTACACTAGCGTTGAACATTTAAAGCAGATCAGATAAGGGGTTTTCAAGTTATAAACCAGCACTGTATGACCCATGTTGGTTTAGCGTTTAGTTAGGGAAATACTACTACTACTACTACTAATAATAATAATAATAATAATAATAATTATAATAATAATAATAATAATAAAGTTATAAACTTAAACCTTGGAGGAAAAAAGAAAGACAGGCAAACAAAAGGTATCCCTCGGGGATACTTAACTGGACCTCACTACACCGAAGACGACTTAGGGTGAGATATGATCACAACGTACATGGTTACTTTAAGCATTTTACCAAACTGAGCAAGAGAAAGTGACACAGTAGGAACCAGAACACAGATACTCTCTGAGTCCCCACACATGGAAGGTGACAACAGAACATAAGAACATAAGAAAGGAGGAACACTGCAGGAGGCCTGCTGGCCCATACTAGGCAGGTCCTTTACAATTCATCCCACTAACAAAACATTTGCCCAACTCAATTTTCAATGCCACCCAAGAAATAAGCTCTGATGTGAAAGTCCCACTCAAATCCAACCCCTCCCACTCATGTACTTATCCAACCTAGATTTGAAACCACCCAAAGTCCCAGCCTCAATAACCCAACTAGGTAGACTGTTCCACTCATCAACTACCCTATTTCCAAACCAATACTTTCCTATGTCCTTTCTAAATCTAAACTTATCTAATTTAAATCCATTACTGCGCGTTCTCTCTTGGAGAGACATCCTCAAGACCTTATTAATATCCCCTTTATTAATACCTATCTTCCACTTATACACTTCGATCAGGTCTCCCCTCATTCTTCGTCTAACAAGTGAATGTAACTTAAGAGTCTTCAATCTTTCTTCATAAGGAAGATTTCTGATGCTATGTATTAATTTAGTCATCCTACGCTGAATGTTTTCTAACGAATTTATGTCCATTTTGTAATACGGAGACCAGAACTGAGCTGCATAATCAAGGTGAGGCCTTACTAATGATGTATAAAGCTGCAGTATGACCTCTGGACTTCTGTTGCTTACACTTCTTGATATAAATCCCAGTAATCTATTTGCCTTATTACGTACGCTTAGGCAGAAGACAATGATGTGCTCAGATGAGTGAGCACGTTGAGGAAATAACCTGACAAGTACAACACCGAGAACAGTCAAGTGAGCACAGTGTGTGTTGGAGAAGGTGGAAGAGGAAGAGGAGGAGGAAGATGAAGAGGAGGAGGAGGAGGAGGAGAAACAGGAAGAAGAGGAGGAAGAAGAGGGGGGTAGAGGATTAATTAGTAGTAGCCACTGGTCTCTTCGTCTTGTGTTTGGTATAGAAAGCCAGCTTCCTCTCAGCCATCTTTTCACTATCTTTCCATCTCTGTTTTGCCTCTTCTTACCTTCTATTCTGCCTCTCTCTCTCCTCTGCTTCTCCCTCTCCTCTACCTCTCACATCCTCTCCTCTACCGCTCTCTGTATTCTCTCTTCTCCCTCTCATCTGTGCATGTCGGAACACCTTCTGCTGCACCTGTCCTGCCTTTGTTCTCCCTTGTCCTCCTTGTATCCTGCCCTGTCCTACTCTTGTACCCTCCTTAACTGTCTTGTTCAACCCCCTCCCCCTCTCCCCTCCTTCCCCCGGACTGTCTTGTACTGTCATTCCTGTCTACCCCGCTGTCTTTTTTGTCCTTCCCCTTCAAATTCCTTGGCCTATACCTCGGCAATAACCTAAATTTCAGCACCCATATCCAACACATAACAAAAAAAGTATCCAAAATGGTGGGGATCCTCTCCAAGATACGATACTACGTACTGCAAACTGCCCTTCTCACACTATACCATTCACTTATATATCCATACCTCACCTATGCTATATGTGCTTGGGGTTCAACTGCAGCAACACACCTAAAGCCAGTAATAACCCAACAAAAAGCCGCAGTACTATGTTTCATACTATGGAACAATGCTCTTCTCCAGACTGAGGGACTGACCACCTCAAAACTTTAAGGGTGATGGACTGATTACATCGTCTTCAAGCATCTTCTGCTTCTATCAACTTTTCTGTACTTGACTGAAGAAGCCTACTGTGTAGGCGAAACGTTTCATAATAAAGATACCTAACTGTTGCATATGTGTCTTACCTAACAACCTGTCGGTATTTTATACCATTTTAATGTTCAAGCCGCAGTAAGAATAATCACTAAATCCCATCCCTGGCAACACCCCCCCCCCACTCTTCATAGACCTAAACTTACTCCCTGTTCAGTACATCCACACTTACTACTGTGCAATCTACATCTACAGGACCTTAAATTCCAATATTAACCTTGACCTAGAACGCTTTCTTGATAGTTGTGACAGAACCCACAGGCATAACACCAGACACAAACATCTCTATGACATTCCCCGTGTTCGACTAAACCTTTACAAAAATTCAATGTATTTCAAAGGACCTAAAATCTGGAACACCCTACCTGAAAACTCTAGAACTGCAGACACATTCATCACTTTCAAAGCTACAGTTAGAAAACATCTTATCTCCCTGATCCACCCCGACAACTAACTACATGATAACCACCTGGTGGTTCACAATTACACTCACTCACCCACTGACTATAAACCCAGAAATACTAATCTTAATCTTAAAATAATAAATCCTAACTAGTCATAAGTTTGCCTATGATACTCCAATATAGACACCTTGTATTGTGCCAAAACAAAAGCATTCACATTGCTAAACTCACAAATTATGATGTAGTCACTTAGCCTTAATACCATAATCTGTAAGGACTTAATGTTAAGAATTAATCTAAGTCTGCTCGAAATACTAGGTGTCCTAGTGGCCCCCTCTGTAATTAGTATTTTATAACATGTAAACCACACATTGTAACCCTTATAGAGAATAAACTTGAATTGAATTGAATTCTATAACCTATTAATATACCCTGTCCCGTTTAACCCAGCCTCTGTCTATCCTGGGTCATCTACGGTAATTGACAGGTGGCCGTGTGTCTGTCTCATGACCAGCTGACAGGCTACGACAGAGGTATTTTTTTTTCTTTTTGAAGAGATTCCCTCGTCCGTTCCTGCACGCTTTACTTATGTCCGTTTCTGAAAAAAACGGCATGGTCTTCGTGGCGCGTCTGGCAGCGCGTTAGCTGTGGGGAGCTGCAGGAAGCGTTGACTTCTGCACGATTATGACTGGAAAGGGGAGAGCGTGTTCCTAGCCCCCATCCCTCCCCTCTTCCCTTCCCCTCCCCTCCCGTCCGCCCCCATGCCTCTCAGTGGGCGTGATGGGCGGCCAAGATAACATCCAGGGTGTGAGCAGTGACACAGTTGTGAGCAGTGACACGGGTGTGAGCAGTGACACGGGTGTGAGCAGTAACACGGGTGTGAGCATTGTAAATGGCAACTCTAGTGATGGAGGGAAGAGAAGAGAAGGAGGGAGAGCAGTGGAGGAAGGAAGGAAAAAGAGGAGGGAGAAACAAATATGAGAAATAGAAGGAGGGATGAAATGAGCAAACGGAACGAATGGAATGTAATTAGGAACAAAAGAAAAGTAAGAGAGAGAGAGAGAGAGAGAGAGAGAGAGAGAGAGAGAGAGAGAGAGAGAGAGAGAGAGAGAGAGAGAGAGAGAGAGAGAGAGATAGAGAGAGAGAGAGAGAGAGACCAATAAATCTCAATAACAAAGAAAAGAGACAATTCCTCTATCCCTGTCAGCCCTGATATATACATATATATATATAATTTAAGCGGAATTTTGGCCAGCACTTGTGTGATATTATGCGTGAATTAATTACCGTTACTCTGGACCCTGTCAGCCAGGCTGTAGTGTATATATTTTTAGATGAAAGTTGATTTTGAATTTGTTGGGAGGAGATTAACCAAAGTTGTAGCAGGGAAGAGGGGGAGGGAGAGGGTGGGGGAGGAAGGGAGGGAGAGGAGAGGGGGAGAGGGAGGGAGGGAGGTAGAGAAGAGGGAGAGGGATATACCTTTGATATACCTTTAATGAGTTTCGAGTCTTTCTACTCTCGGAGCCCGGCCATGGGGCAGGCTTGTCTGGTGTCAGCTTGGTTGACCAGGCTGTTGCTGCTGGAGGTCAACTGTCCCATGTATCCACTACAGCTTGGTTAATCTGGCACTTGGTGAAAATACTTGTCCAGTTTCGTCCTGAAGGCTTTTACACTTGTATTAGCAGTGGCCCCATATTATCTTGGATAATATGGGGCCACGGATGTTGATACAGTGTTGCCTTATTGTGTCCACTGCACCCCTTCTTTTCTCTGGGTTCATTTTGTACTTCCTCCCACATCTCTCGATCCACTATGTTGTTATGGCAGTGTGCAGATTTGGGACCAAGCCCTCGAGTACCTTCCAGGTATATGTTACCATTCCCAATAATTTAAATGTTTTACAGGTTCTATTTGGGCCGTAAATGATTTCTGTATTTATTCAAGTTCTGATATTTCTCCTGCCTTGAATGGGGCCGTCAACACTGACTAATATTCCGAATGAGGATCACTAACGATTTGAAGGTCAACACTGGCATTATTTTCCTTGTTTTAAAGGTTCTCAAAACTCACCCCGTCATCTTCCTGGCTGTCGTGACCTTTGTCTTATTATGTTCTTTGAAAGAAAGGTCAGCTGACATAGTTAGTCCCAGGTCTTTCACGAGTTCCTTTCGTTCTATTTGATGATCCTCTTGAGTTTACAGTGTTCCTTTTGAGCTCTTCATTCTTTCCATATCTAAGCAACTGGACCTTATCTCCATTGAAAGTCACGTTGTTCTCCACTGCTCACTGGAAAACACTTTATATTTTCCTTTAATTTTTCAGTGTCTTCTACCATAGTGACTTTCATGCTTATTTTGGTGCCATCGGCAAATGATGATAGAAAACTGACTGGTGTTTTTATCTATGTCTGCTATGAGGACGAGAAGCAGCAGAGGTGCCAGGACACTGCCTTGGGGAACTGAGCTCTTTACCTCGCTGATGCTGGATTTTGCTCTGTTTATTACTACTTTTTTGTATTCTGTGTGTTAGGAACCCAAAAATCCATCTGCCTACCTTCCCTGTAATGCCCATGACCCTCATTTTGTGCGCTATCACCCCATGATCGCATTTGTCAAACGCCTTTGCAAAATCTGTGTATATCACATCTGGGTTTTGGTTACCTTCCAACGCCTCCGTTGTTTTTGTCAGCAGTTGTAACAGATATGATCGTCCTGCTCTAAAACCATACTGGTTTGGGTTATGCCGGTTGTACTGTTTCAAGAAATTTGTAATTTGACGTCACATCACTCTTTCGAATATTTTTATGTGAGAAGTTAGGGCTGCTGGTCTGTAATTTTTAGCTAGTGCTCTACTGCCTCCCTTATGCGAAGGAGCTATGTCTGCGCTCTTCAAGGCCTCCGGTATTTCACCTAGATCTAACCTCTTTCTCCAAAGTATACTGAGGGCTCGTGCTAGTGCTACTTTGCACTTTTTAATAAATAGGGCATTCCATGAATCTGGTCCAAGTACTGAGTGAGTAGGCATGTTATCCTTTTCTTTTTTCGAATGGGATTTGTACTAATGTCAGTTAGTTTGCTGAGGTGAAAAATATTTCTGCATTGTCTTCACTGCTGTCATTTAGTAAGTTGCTGAACACCGACTCTCACTGTTCTTTTAGGACTTCACTCATTTTGTGTTCATCGTCAGTATACGAGGCTCCTCTCATTATTGGTCCAATTCTACAGGTAGTTTTTAACTTGGATTTTGCTTGTGGGTAAAAATATTTTGGGTTTCTTGCATTATCCTGTATGGCCTTTTGTTCCCTTTGTACTTGAAGAATTGAGACACTTATGCATCATATGGGAATATTTATTGAAGATAAGGATTCCCATATGTTGCATAAGTGTCTGAATTCTTCAAACTGTCGGTTTTCAAAACCATTCATCACCCTTTGTACTTCTTCTCTTTGGTATGACATCGTAAGTTTTTTTTTCTCTAATTCAGATATCTCTTGGCTAAGAATATCTTTCGTTGTGACATATTTATGTTTCTAAGCAATTCGGTAACCCGTTTTCTTCTTTTGTACCATTTTCGCTTCCTCTCTAAATCTGATCTTCTTCTGGCTTTCCTGAATGGTACGTATTTAATACATACCTTGTATGCTTCTGTATTCAGCTTCTCCAGTCACTGGGAGGGATTTAGGGCGCTCATGTCTGATTTCCAGGATATGTCTGATAGTTCTTGGTTGCTTTTGTCCCAGTCAATTTTGTGGTTGTTGAAATTAGACTTACTGAACATACCTTCTCTTACATTAGTGCTGCAGCATCCCTTCTCTTACATTAGTGCTGCAGCATCCCTTCTCTTACATTAGTGCTGCAGCATCCCTTCTCTTACATTAGTGCTGCAGCATCCCTTCTCTTACATTAGTGTTGCAACATACCTTCTCTTACATTAGTGTTGCAACATACCTTCTCTTACATTAGTGCTGCAACATCCCTTCTCTTACATTAGTGTTGCAACATCCCTTCTCTTACATTAGTGTTGCAACATCCCTTCTCTTACATTAGTGCTGCAACATCCCTTCTCTTACATTAGTGTTGCAACATACCTTCTCTTACATTAGTGCTGCATTTCTCTTACATTAGTGTTGCAACATTTCTCTTACATTAGTGTTGCTCTTACATTAGTGTGCAACATCCCTTCTCTTACATTAGTGTTGCAACATCCTTCTCTTACATTAGTGTTGCTTACATTAGTGTTGCAACATCCCTTCTCTTACATTAGTGTTGCAACATACCTTCTCTTACATTAGTGCTGCAACATCCCTTCTCTTACATTAGTGTTGCAACATACCTTCTCTTACATTAGTGTTGCAACATACCTTCTCTTACATTAGTGTTGCAACATACCTTCTCTTACATTAGTGCTGCAACATCCCTTCTCTTACATTAGTGTTGCAACATCCCTTCTCTTACATTAGTGTTGCAACATACCTTCTCTTACATTAGTGCTGCAACATACATTAGTGTTGCAACATACCTTCTCTTACATTAGTGTTGCAACATACCTTCTCTTACATTAGTGTTGCAACATACCTTCTCTTACATTAGTGTTGCAACATACCTTCTCTTACATTAGTGCTGCAACATACCTTCTCTTACATTAGTGTTGCAACATACCTTCTCTTACATTAGTGTTGCAACATACCTTCTCTTACATTAGTGTTGCAACATACCTTCTCTTACATTAGTGCTGCAACATCCCATCTCTTACGTTAGTGTTGCAATTCCCTAACCTTGTGTTAATACTCGTTTGTACTTCTATGATGTTATGATCAGAGTTCATTGTTCTTGTAACTGTTATGTCTCTGATTAGTTCCTTGTTATTTGTGAATATCAAATCCAGGGTGTTTTCATTTCTGGTGGGATGAGGAGATGGAGGAAGGGTGAGAGAGAAGATGGAGTGGGAGGGTGAGAGGGAGGGAGAGAGAAGAGAGAGAGAGACAGAGAGAGAGGGAGGGTGAGAGGTATTATTGAGAGGGAAAGATAGGGTGAGTGAAAGAGAAAGGGAAGAGAGAGAGAAAGAGAAAGGGGAGAGAGAGAGACAGACAGAAAGATAGAGACAGAGAATGGAAGCTCAAAAAGATAGAAAAAACAATTTCCTCCTGGCTGGGAAAACAACAACAACAAAAAAAACGAAAACAAATAAACTCAACACGACAAAAAAAAATCAACAAACGACGAAATGAAGACAATTTCGAAAACAAAGTAAAAAAAAAAATATTATTAAACAATAACAAAAGAAATCAGCACAAGACATGAACAAAGAAAACAATAACAAAAACTCTGCAACAAACGAGTATTGATAAACAAACATAAACAAACACATTTCAAGAGATTTGCATCCCAGAAAGACACAACAAGAACAACAACAACAACAAAATCAGCAACAATATAAACAGCAAAAATAAGAACGCCAAGAACAACAACAACAACAACAACAACAACAACAACAACAAGGCAAAGCAACAAGAGCAAGAACAACAACAAGAGCAAGAACAACAACAACAACAACAAGAGCAAGAACAACAAGAACAACAACAACAACAACAAGAGCAAGAACAACAACAACAACAACAAGAGCAAGAACAACAAGAACAACAACAACAACAACAAGAGCAAGAACAACAACAACAACAACAAGAGCAAGAACAACAAGAACAACAACAACAGTGAGACTACACCAACAACTACAACAACATAAACAATTAAAAAAAATGGAAGAAGAAGAGGATTAGGAGAAGAATTTGGGGGAGAAGGAAGAAGATGATGAGGAAGAAAGGGGGAAGAGGAGGAAGAGGAAGGGGAAGAGAAGGGAAATGGAGAGGAGAAGGAGGAAGAAGAGGAACAAGAGGGGGAAAAATGGCATCATACGTATCTCTTAAAACCTGACGAAGATGTTCACTAATGTTAAACTTTGGCACTGTAGGTTGGCACTGCTGCTTTGTTGGCACCCCCATCTACCACCCCCTCCACCCTCACTACCCCGATTTACCCCCATCCCACTACCCCCCCCCACTACCACCGCTGCCACTGTTACCAACACTTAAATCGCTGCTATCACCATCACTGCTTCATCACCACCCTATTACTATTATCACTATCACCACCACAACTACATCACCACCCTATTACTATTATCACTATCACCACCACAACTACATCACCACCCTATTACTATTATCACTATCACCACCACAACTACATCACCACCCTATTACTATTATCACTATCACCACCACAACTACATCACCACCCCTATTACTACTGTCACTATCACCACCACTACTACATCACCACCGTATTACTACTATCACTATCACCACCACTGCTACATCACCACCCTATTACTACTACTATCACTATCACCACCACAACTACATCACCACCCTATTACTACTATCACTATCACCACCACAACTACAACACCCTAATACTACTATAACTATCAACACCACAACTACATAACCACCCCTATTACTCCTTATCACTATCACCACCACAACTACATCACCACCCCTATTACTATTATCACTATCACCACCACAACTACATCACCACCCTATTACTATTATCACTATCACCACCACAACTACATCACCACCCTATTACTATTATCACTATCACCACCACAACTACATCACCACCCTATTACTATTATCACTATCACCACCACAACTACATCACCACCCTATTACTATTATCACTATCACCACCACAACTACATCACCACCCTATTACTAATAACACTATCACCACCACCACATCTACATCACCTCCCCTTACTACTACCACTATCACCACCACAACTACATCACCACCCTATTACTATTATCACTATCACCACCACAACTACATCACCACCCTATTACTACTACCACTATCACCACCACAACTACATCACCACCCTATTACTACTATCACTATCACCACCACAACTACATCACCACCCTATTACTACTATCACTATCACCACCACAACTACATCACCACCCTATTACTATTATCACTATCACCACCACAACTACATCACCACCCTATTACTACTACCACTATCACCACCACAACTACATCACCACCCTATTACTATTATCACTATCACCACCACAACTACATCACCACCCTATTACTACTACCACTATCACCACCACAACTACATCACCACCCTATTACTATTATCACTATCACCACCACAACTACATCACCACCCTATTACTACTACCACTATCACCCCCACAACTACATCACCACCCTATTACTACTATCACTATCACCACCACAACTACACCACCCTATTACTACTATCACTATCACCACCACAACTACATCACCACCCTATTACTATTATCACTATCACCACCACAACTACATCACCACCCTATTACTATTATCACTATCACCACCACAACTACATCACCACCCTATTACTATTATCACTATCACCACCACAACTACATCACCACCCTATTACTATTATCACTATCACCACCACAACTACATCACCACCCTTGTCATGTAGGGGGGTAATGATTAGGGGAATACGGGGGTAAGAGGAGGGAGTCAGTAGGTAGGGGACAGGCGAGGCCGTAGGAGGGATGAGTGCGGAGGTAGGTAGGTAATGTGAGGTCACTGGTGACTACAACTTCACCTCTCATTACTCTACCCGCCACACTACACTACTCACCCTCTCACTACTTTAACTAAACATAAATAAATGGAAATAAGAATAAATAACGGGGACAGTGAATATTACTATTCTACTCAAACACAGTTTATTATTAAGTCCTTGTACAATAATATATTTGGGAACCGGAGTACATCATTGGGGTTCAGATAAATGGGGTGGTACACATAAGCAGTGAGACAGGGAAATACAATCAACTTGACGAAAATAAATATAGCTTACAATATGGCTCAGAGAACAGTTCACCACAGAAACTAAGCCACAGGTCCCAAGACCTACACAGCACGAGTACTGCCCGAAGCCAGTACTCTGCCCAATGTCTCCAACAGTCTCCTCCAGAGACTTCAGCAGCCTTCTCCCGAGCCCTGCACCCCAGCAGCAGCTCCGCTCGAAGTCTCTGCTCAGGAGCTCTGCACCCCAGCAGCAGCTCCGCTCGAATCTCCTGATCATGCTCTTCCTTGGGCTTTTATGGTGGTCCAAGCACCCTCCACAATGAGCTGTGCACCGTGGTGTTGATCTGAGGCCGAGGTCTGACGCTGTCCAGAACAAAAGACCTCAGTTTAAGCCGGAAAGGCGTGTCTCTGACAGACATTTGCCAAGGCAAGGTGACCATATAATTGGCTAAATTAGGTCTCCCCAGAGACCTCACAAGCCCAGCTGAACTACATCACATCCCCCTTTCTCCACCAATTTAAAATATCTGAGAACTAGGACAATTTGTCCTAAGTTATTAGACTATTTTAATCCTAACCCCTTAAATCTATTACAATACAAAGACAAAATTATACATAATACAAAATTATTCCCTCAACCTTCTCATCTACCACAAGGCAGCATAATCAGTACACCTGGCAGTTGACCAGCATAACAGTTGCTCTCTGGTGCAAAGCCTCCTTACCCATCATTTCTCCTTAAACTTAAATATCGGGCTCCAATGCCTTCCCTACTTCTACTAGAAATGCATTAGCCAATGCTAGTCACCCTCGCACGTTAACCATTGGGCCAAACCTCTCTAGGCTTCTATGGCGTGGAAAACTGCTCCAACGGGTTACATTCTTTAAAGTAACTGCAACTGGACCACTTCACGACCACCAAGGT
Source organism: Cherax quadricarinatus (assembly GCF_038502225.1). NCBI lineage: Eukaryota > Metazoa > Arthropoda > Malacostraca > Decapoda > Parastacidae > Cherax > Cherax quadricarinatus. The sequence continues at coordinate 9,543,807 of NC_091300.1, read as the reverse complement.
CGCATTTTCGGCACACTTCACATGCACACTACAACATCTGAAAATCGAGACAGGGCAGGCATCGCAGCGAAGACCATCCATTATCCTATGCCACTACTAGGATTCACTGGCCTCATAAAACAAGGCGGCCATAATCACTGG
>NC_091300.1:9513666-9538666 GCF_038502225.1 Cherax quadricarinatus | reverse complement strand
CACCTTAACTACCGGGAACGCTTGGAAGCACTTGACTTGTACTCGTTGGAACGCAGGAGGGAGAGATATATCATAATCTACACTTGGAAAATCCTGGAAGGAATGGTCCCAAATCTGCACACAGAAATCACTCCCTATAAAAGTAAAAGACTGGGCAGGCGATGCAAAATGCCCCCAATTAAAAGTAGGAGCGCTATTGGTACACTAAGAGAAAACACCATAAGTGTCCGGGGCCCAAGACTGTTCAACAGCCTCCCATCAAGCATTAGGGGAATTACCAATAAACCCCTGGCTGCCTTCAAGAGAGAGCTGGACAGATACCTAAAGTCAGTGCCGGATCAGCCGGGCTGTGGCTCGTACGTTGGACAGCGTGCGGCCAGCAGTAACAGCCTGGTTGATCAGGCCCTGATCCACCGGGAGGCCTGGTCATGGACCGGGCCACGGGGGCGTTGATCCCCTGAATAACCTCCAGGTAACCTAGCCTATACTCTGTCTGCGGTCTTCTTTGTCCTTCAACGATCTTCATTACTTTACATTTGGTGGGGTTAAATTCGAGGAGACAGTTGCTGGACCAGTCTTCCAGCCTGTCCAAGTCTCTTTGTAGTCCTGCCTGATCCTCATCCGATTTAATTCTCCTCTTTAACTTCGCATCATTTGCTAACAAGGACATTTCACAACTTCACACTATTCTTGAGATGTGACGGAACGATGTGAGGCGGGGGAGAAAGGGATGTGAAGGGGAAAGTGGGTGTGAGGGGAGGGAGGATGTAGATATGGTGAGCGGAGTGGAAGGATGTACGTCGGTAGGTTGGTAGGGGAGGAGTTCCCACACGCCGGCCGACACCACTTTGGACTGTCAGAGAAAAGTGGGGACTCATTTTGCTAGCACTTTAGAGGGTGTCACTGGTGAAGGCTGCCACTACTGCTGATAGTTACTCTGACTGCTCACTGAGGAATTGTTGAACGTTTGTGAGCAGTGAGGCAGCAGGTGGTGCTAAGTTTGCGGAGGAAGACAGAGCTATGGATGGAGGGAGGGAAGGAAGGAAGGAAGGAAAGAAGAAAGGAAGGAAGGAAGGAAGGAAGGAAAGAAGAAAGGAAGGAAGGAAGGAAGGAAGGAAGGAAAGGAAAGGAAAGGAAGGAGGGAGGGATGAAAGAGGTAGAGAGTGAAAGACATATAACCCAAGACCTTATTTCTGAAAATATTAAGAAGCAAATATATACATAGCAGTGGTAGTCATTGTCATGTAAATAATAATTATGTAATAACAAGATCATGGATGATAAACATGTGCAACACCTGCATTGATGAATAACACACATGTGCAACACCTGCATTGATGAATAACACACATGTGAAACACATACCTGCCTGGAGGTTACCTGGAGGTTATTCCGGGGATCAACGCCCCCGCGGCCAGGTCCATGACCAGGCCTCCCGATGGATCAGGGCCTGATCAACTAGGCTGTTACTGCTGGCCGCACGCAGTCCGACGTACGAGCCACAGCCCGGCTGATCCGGCACTGACTTTAGGTATCTGTCCAGCTCTCTCTTGAAGGCAGTCAGGGGTTTATTGGCAATTCCCCTAATGCTTGATGGGAGGCTGTTGAACAGTCTTGGGCCCCGGACATTTATGGTGTTTTCTCTTAGTGTACCAGTGGCGCCCCTACTTTTTATTGGGGGCATTTTGCATCGCCTGCCCAGTCTTTTACTTTCGTAGGGAGTGATTTTTGTGTGCAGATTTGGGACCATTCCTTCCAAGATTTTCCAAGTGTAGATTATGATATATCTCTCCCTCCTGCGTTCCAACGAGTACAAGTCAAGTGCTTCCAAGCGTTCCCAGTAGTTACGGTGCTTGACAGAACTTATACGTGCAGTAAAGGATCTCTGTACACTCTCTAGATCTGCGATTTCACCTGCTTTGAATGGAGATGTTAATGTACAGCAGTATTCCAGCCTAGAGAGAACAAGTGATTTGAAAAGGATCATCATGGGCTTGGCATCTCTCGTTTTGAAAGTTCTCATTATCCATCCTATCATTTTCTTTGCACGTGCGATCGTGGCACTGTTGTGATCCTTGAAAGTGAGATCCTCAGACATTACTACTCCCAGGTCCCTTACATTATTTTTCCGCTCTATTGTATGGCCGGAGTCAGTAGTATACTCTGTTCTAGTTATTATCTCCTCCAGTTTTCCATAACGGAGTAGTTGGAATTTGTCCTCATTGAACATCATATTGTTTACCGTTGCCCACTGGAAAACTTTGTTTATATCTTCTTGGAGGTTAACCGCGTCCTCAGCAGATGACAGCCTCATGCAAATCCTAGTATCATCCGCAAAGGATGATACGGTGCTGTGGTGTATATCTCTGTTTATGTCTGATATGACATAATACACTTGTGCAACACCTACCTTGATGAATAACAAACATGTGCAACACCTGCATTGATGAATAACACACATGTGAAACACATGCCTTGACGAATAATACACATGTGCAACACCTACCTTGATGAATAACAAACATGTGCAACACCTGCCTTGATGAATAACACACATGTGAAACACATGCCTTGACGAATAATACACATGTGCAACATCTGCCTTGATGAATAACACATGTGAAACACCTGCCTTGACGAATAACACACATGTGTAACACCTGCCTATCTTTATTCAAAACCAGTGGCTTTATCAATTTAGTATAGAAGATGTCCGAAGGTGTTGAAACTGGAGACAGTAGACTAGGCAATCAGTCCCTCAGCCTCAGTAGAGTAGGCAATCAGTCCCTCAGCCTCAGTAGACTAGGCAATCAGTCCCTCAGCCTCAGTAGAGTAGGCAATCAGTCCCTCAGCCTCAGTAGACTAGGCAATCAGTCCCTCAGCCTCAGTAGAGTAGGCAATCAGTCCCTCAGCCACAGTAGACTAGGCAATCAGTCCCTCAGCCTCAGTAGAGTAGGCAATCAGTCCCTCAGCCTCAGTAGAGTAGGCAATCAGTCCCTCAGCCACAGTAGACTAGGCAATCAGTCCCTCAGCCACAGTAGACTAGGCAGTCAGTCCCTCAGCCACAGTAGACTAGGCAATCAGTCCCTCAGCCACAGTAGACTAGGCAATCAGTCCCTCAGCCACAGTAGACTAGGCAATCAGTCCCTCAGCCACAGTAGACTAGGCAATCAGTCCCTCAGCCACAGTAGACTAGGCAGTCAGTCCCTCAGCCACAGTAGACTAGGCAATCAGTCCCTCAGCCACAGTAGACTAGGCAGTCAGTCCCTCAGCCACAGTAGACTAGGCAATCAGTCCCTCAGCCTCAGTAGAGTAGGCAATCAGTCCCTCAGTCACAGTAGACTAGGCAATCAGTCCCTCAGCCACAGTAGACTAGGCAATCAGTCCCTCAGCCACAGTAGACTAGGCAGTCAGTCCCTCAGCCACAGTAGACTAGGCAATCAGTCCCTCAGCCTCAGTAGACTAGGCAATCAGTCCCTCAGCCACAGTAGACTAGGCAATCAGTCCCTCAGCCACAGTAGACTAGGCAATCAGTCCCTCAGCCACAGTAGACTAGGCAGTCAGTCCCTCAGCCACAGTAGACTAGGCAATCAGTCTCTCAGCCACAGTAGACTAGGCAATCAGTCCCTCAGCCACAGTAGACTAGGCAATCAGTCCCTCAGCCACAGTAGACTAGGCAATCAGTCCCTCAGCCACAGTAGACTAGGCAATCAGTCCCTCAGCCACAGTAGACTAGGCAATCAGTCTCTCAGCCACAGTAGACTAGGCAATCAGTCCCTCAGCCACAGTAGACTAGACAATCAGTCCCTCAGTCACAGTAGACTAGGCAGTTAGTCCCTCAGCCACAGTAGACTAGGCAATCAATCCCTCAGCCAAAGTAGACTAGGCAATCAGTCCCTCAGCCACAATAGACTAGGCAATCAGTCCCTCAGCCACAGTAGACTAGGCAATCAATCCCTCAGCCAAAGTAGACTAGGCAATCAGTCCCTCAGCCACAATAGACTAGGCAATCAGTCCCTCAGCCACAGCAGACTAGGCAATCAGTCCCTCAGCCACAGTAGAGTAGGCAATCAGTCCCTCAGCCACAGTAGACTAGGCAATCAACCCCTCAGCCACAGTAGACTAGGCAATCAGTCTCTCAGCCACAGTAGACTAGGCAATCAGTCCCTCAGCCACGGTACACTAGGCAATCAGTCCCTCAGCCACAGTAGACTAGGCAATCAGTCCCTCAGCCACAGTAGACTAGGCAATCAGTCCCTCAGACACAGTAGGAGAGGTAATCAGTACCTCAGCCTCAGTTAACCTTGGGCACAACTCCTGAGCATGACCTACTTCCACTAGTGGGTCCCGCCCTCCAGTGATGATGACTCCAACTGCTGCATCCCTTCTGACTCCTATTTAAGTAAGCATCTTCCTGCCAATGCTTCAGATTCATCAAGACTACGGTGGTGGACACTTGTATCAAGGCTGAGGAACTGATTACCTCGTCTTCTACTGTCTCCGGTTTTATCACCTTCAGAAAAAAATATTCACTGAACTGATGAAGATATTGATTGACGAAACGTCTTCAGAATCAATATACTCCGGTATTGCATGTGTTTTATTCATCACTGCTAGTCGGGTAGTCACTATAATGATAATAATAATAATAATAATAATAATAATAATAATAATAATAATAATAATAATAATAATAATAATAGTAATAATAATAATAATAATAATAATAATAATAATAATAATAATTATTATTATTATTATTATTATTATTATTATTATTATTATTATTATTATATTTCAGTGCCGTATGATAGTGTTTGTTCAGAGATGGATGCCATCAGTCTTGCATACAGAAAGCCCATAATTATGCAGAGCATTTCGGGCAATGCAAGTGTTACCGTTGTTGACTCATGCCCAAGAAGATCACTCTAGTGGACTTTCGGACTTGTTGCCCTGGGGAGTCTGTGGTAAGACCTCGGGAATATTTGTCCACAGTGTCCCCACGACCAGCCCGTCAGAGTAGTAGTCTGTGCGAAGATCAGTGTCCCCCACGACCAGCCCGTCAGAGTAGTAGTCTGTGCGAAGATCAGTGTCCCCACGACCAACCCGTCAGAGTAGTAGTCTGTGCGAGGATCAGTGTCCCCACGACCAGCCCGTCAGATTAGTAGTCTGTGCGAGGATCAGTGTCCCCACGACCAGCCCGTCATAGTAGTCTGTGCGAAGATCATTGTCCCTATGACCAGCCCGTCAGAGTAGTAGTCTGTGCGAGGATCAGTGTCCCCACGACCAGCCCGTCAGAGTACTAGTCTGTGCGAGGACCAGAGTCCCCACGACCAGCCCGTCAGAGTAGTAGTCTGTGCGAGGATCAGTGTCCCCACGACCAACCCGTCAGAGTAGTAGTCTGTGCGAGGATCAGTGTCCCCACGACCAGCCCGTCAGATTAGTAGTCTGTGCGAGGATCAGTGTCCCCACGACCAGCCCGTCATAGTAGTCTGTGCGAAGATCAGTGTCCCTATGACCAGCCCGTCAGAGTAGTAGTCTGTGCGAGGATCAGTGTCCCCACGACCAGCCCGTCAGAGTACTAGTCTGTGCGAGGACCAGAGTCCCCACGACCAGCCCGTCAGAGTAGTAGTCTGTGCGAGGATCAGTGTCCCCACGACCAGCCCGTCAGAGTAGTAGTCTGTGCGAGGATCAGTGTCCCCACGACCAGCCCGTCAGAGTAGTAGACTGTGCGAGGATCAGTGTCCCCACGACCAGCCCGTCAGAGTAGTAGTCTGTGCGAGGATCAGAGTCCCCACGACCTGCCCGTCAGAGTAGTAGTCTGTGCGAGGATCAGAGTCCCAACGACCAGCTCGTCAGAGTAGTAGTCTGTGCGAGGACCAGTGTCCCCACGACCAGCCCGTCAGAGTAGTAGTCTTTGCGAGGATCAGTGTCCCCACGACCAGTCCGTCAGAGTAGTAGCCTGTGCGAGGATCAGTGTCCCCACGACCAGCCCGTCATAGTAGTCTGTGCGAGGATCAGTGTCCCCACGACCAGCCCGTCAGAGTAGTAGTCTGTGCGAGAATCAGTGTCCCCACGACCAGCTCGTCAGAGTAGTAGTCTGTGCGAGGATCAGTGTCCCCACGACCAGCCCATCAGAGTAGTAGTCTGTGCGAGGATCAGTGTCCCCACGACCAGCCCGTCAGAGTAGTAGTCTGTGCGAGGATCAGAGTCCCCACGACCAGCCCGTCAGAGTAGTAGTCTGTGCGAGGATCAGTGTCCCCACGACCAGCCCGTCAGAGTAGTAGTCTGTGCGAGGATCAGAGTCCCCACGACCAGCCCGTCAGAGTAGTAGTCTGTGCGAGGATCAGTGTCCCCACGACCAGCCCGTCAGAGTACTAGTCTGTGCGAGGATCAGTGTCCCCACGACCAGCCCGTCAGAGTAGTAGTCTGTGCGAGGATCAGTGTCCCCACGACCAGCCCGTCAGAGTAGTAGTCTTTGCGAGGATCAGTGTCCCCACGACCAGCCCGTCAGAGTAGTAGTCTGTGCGAGGATCAGAGTCCCCACGACCTGCCCGTCAGAGTAGTAGTCTGTGCGAGGATCAGAGTCCCAACGACCAGCTCGTCAGAGTAGTAGTCTGTGCGAGGACCAGTGTCCCCACGACCAGCCCGTCAGAGTAGTAGTCTGTGCGAGGATCAGTGTCCCCACGACCAGTCCGTCAGAGTAGTAGCCTGTGCTAGGATCAGTGTCCCCACGACCAGCCCGTCATAGTAGTCTGTGCGAGGATCAGTGTCCCCACGACCAGCCCGTCAGAGTAGTAGTCTGTGCGAGAATCAGTGTCCCCACGACCAGCCCGTCAGAGTAGTAGTCTGTGCGAGGATCAGTGTCCCCACGACCAGCCCATCAGAGTAGTAGTCTGTGCGAGGATCAGTGTCCCCACGACCAGCCCGTCAGAGTAGTAGTCTGTGCGAGGATCAGTGTCCCCACGACCAGCCCGTCAGAGTAGTAGTCTGTGCGAGGATCAGTGTCCCCACGACCAGCCCATCAGAGTAGTAGTCTGTGCGAGGATCAGTGTCCCCACGACCAGCCCGTCAGAGTAGTAGTCTGTGCGAGGATCAGAGTCCCCACGACCAGCCCGTCAGAGTAGTAGTCTGTGCGAGGATCAGTGTCCCCACGACCAGCCCGTCAGAGTAGTAGTCTGTGCGAGGATCAGAGTCCCCACGACCAGCCCGTCAGAGTAGTAGTCTGTGCGAGGATCAGTGTCCCCACGACCAGCCCGTCAGAGTACTAGTCTGTGCGAGGATCAGTGTCCCCACGACCAGCCCGTCAGAGTAGTAGTCTGTGCGAGGATCAGTGTCCCCACGACCAGCCCGTCAGAGTAGTAGTCTGTGCGAGGATCAGAGTCCCCACGACCAGCCCGTCAGAGTAGTAGTCTGTGCGAGGATCAGTGCCCCCACGACCAGCCCGTCAGAGTAGTAGTCTGTGCGAGGATCAGTGTCCCCACGACCAGCCCGTCAGAGTAGTAGTCTGTGCGAGGATCAGTGTCCCCACGACCAGCCCGTCAGAGTAGTAGTCTGTGCGAGGATCAGTGCCCCCACGACCAGCCCGTCAGAGTAGTAGTCTGTGCGAGGATCAGTGTCCCCACGACCAGCCCGTCAGAGTAGTAGTCTGTGCGAGGATCAGTGCCCCCACGACCAGCCCGTCAGAGTAGTAGTCTGTGCGAGGATCAGTGTCCCCACGACCAGCCCGTCAGAGTAGTAGTCTGTGCGAGGATCAGTGTCCCCACGACCAGCCCGTCAGAGTAGTAGTCTGTGCGAGGATCAGTGTCCCCCACGACCAGCCCGTCAGAGTAGTAGTCTGTGCGAGGATCAGTGTCCCCACGACCAGCCCGTCAGAGTAGTAGTCTGTGCGAGGATCAGTGCCCCCACGACCAGCCCGTCAGAGTAGTAGTCTGTGTTTGTAGGTTATCCTTTGTAGTTTGCTTAATTTTATCCGACATTGACAGTGTTTACTCACTGTGTTTCTTGAACTAAATGTTGTGCTTGAAACACCGGAGGGCGTTGTGTTCCAGTGTTCACTGACAGTGTTGGCAAAAAATAACTTTATCGACGTATAGGTGTATTGTATTACGCTAAGGCAACGATGTTTAGATACAAAATACAGAAGGCTTTAGGGGTACATAACGAATAAACAGTTGTCTTTTGTCAACATTTAGAGTTTATGTTGCATCTCCTGCCAGTGAGTTTCATAACAACAGTGTTGTTATATCACCCTTCACAACTATTGATAGCTCTTATTTGACCACACAAATTTAGTTAACTAATAATATTCATGAAGATGTGAAAGACATGTCTTCTTATTTTCCGCTTCCTGGGAAAACATGTTTAGATCGAGTCATTCTTCACAAGGTTTATTTTTTAATGAAAGTACAAGAGTTGTCGCCCTTGTCTGCTCCGTCTCCAGTTTATCTCCACATTTTATGTATTTGGGGACTAAAATTGCAGAGTTTACTGAACGTGCAGTCTGGCAAGCTCACTGTTTCTTGCGATTTATATTCAAATTTTGTGGCTGGGACGCCTAGCATTCTGCTAGTTGTGTTGGTAGTGGTTAGGGCATGTCTTGTGTACTTGGAAAGATATTAATAACGGCAAGTCCCTTATCTCAGCGTGTTCCAAACATAGATGTGTTTGTGTGTACGTGTGTGTGTGAGAGAGAGAGAGAGAGAGAGAGAGAGAGAGAGAGAGAGAGAGAGAGAGAGAGAGAGTGAGAGTGTGAGAGTCCTAGACAGCTATTTATACTGCTGAAAACTCCTCAGCCCATCAATCTGTTTGGTAAAATAGCCTTTGCGAACAGTTTTAAGAATTCTCAAAGCTATTTTGACATAATGCAGGAAGAAATAAAAACATTTCTCTCTCTTCTGTGACATTTGAAGGCAGGTTCATTTGAAGCAGAAATTAGAAGGCAGGCCCAACTGAGGCAGACATTAGAAGGCAGGCCCAACTGAGGCAGACATTAGAAGGCAGGCCCAACTGAGGCAGACATTAGAAGGCAGGCCCAACTGAGGCAGACATTAGAAGGCAGGCCCAACTGAGGCAGACATTAGAAGGCAGGCCCAACTGAGGCAGACATTAGAAGGCAGGCCCAACTGAGGCAGACATTAGAAGGCAGGCCCAACTGAGGCAGACATTAGAAGGCAGGCCTATCTAAGGCAGACATTAGAAGGCAGGCCCATCTGAGGCAGACATTAGAAGGCAGGCCCATCTAAGGCAGACATTAGAAGGCAGGCCCAACTGAGGCAGACATTAGAAGGCAGGCCCAACTGAGGCAGACATTAGAAGGCAGGCCCATCTAAGGCAGACATTAGAAGGCAGGCCCAACTGAGGCAGACATTAGAAGGCAGGCCCATCTGAGGCAGACATTAGAAGGCAGGCCCATCTGAGGCAGACATTAGAAGGCAGGCCCATCTGAGGCAGACATTAGAAGGCAGGCCCATCTGAGGCAGACATTAGAAGGCAGGCCCATCTGAGGCAGACATTAGAAGGCAGGCCCATCTGAGGCAGACATTAGAAGGCAGGCCCAACTTAGGCAGACATTAGAAGGCAGGCCCATCTGAGGCAGACATTAGAAGGCAGGCCCAACTGAGGCAAATATTAGAAGGCAGGCCCAACTTAGGCAGACATAAGAAGGCAGGCCCAACTTAGGCAGACATAAGAAGGCAGGCCCAACTTAGGCAGACATTAGAAGGCAGGCCCATCTGAGGCAGACATTAGAAGGCAGGCCCATCTGAGGCAGACATTAGAAGGCAGGCCCAACTGAGGCAAATATTAGAAGGCAGGCCCAACTTAGGCAGACATTAGAAGGCAGGCCCAACTTAGGCAGACATAAGAAGGCAGGCACAACTGAGGCAAATATTAGAAGGCAGGCCCAACTTAGGCAGACATTAGAAGGCAGGCCCAACTTAGGCAGACATAAGAAGGCAGGCCCAACTTAGGCAGACATTAGAAGGCAGGCACAACTGAGGCAAATATTAGAAGGCAGGCCCAACTTAGGCAGACATAAGAAGGCAGGCACAACTGAGGCAAATATTAGAAGGCAGGCCCAACTTAGGCAGACATTAGAAGGCAGGCCCAACTTAGGCAGACATTAGAAGGCAGGCCCAACTTGGGTAGACATAAGAAGGCAGGCCCAACTTAGGCAGACATAAGAAGGCAGGCTCAACTTAGGCAGACATAAGAAGGCAGGCCCAACTGAGGCAGACATTAGAAGGCAGGCTCAACTTAGGCAGACATTAGAAGGCAGGCCCAACTTGGGTAGACATAAGAAGGCAGGCCCAACTTGGGTAGACATAAGAAGGCAGGCCCAACTGAGGCAGACATTAGAAGGCAGGCCCATCTGAGGCAGACATTAGAAGGCAGGCCCAACTGAGGCAGACATCAGAAGGCAGGCCCAACTTAGGCAGACATTAGAAGGCAGGCACAACTTAGACAGACATAAGAAGGCAGGCCCAACTGAGACAGACATCAGAAGGCAGGCACAACTGAGGCAAATATTAGAAGGCAGGCCCAACTTAGGCAGACATTAGAAGGCAGGCCCAACTTAGGCAGACAGAAGGCAGGCCCAACTGAGGCAGACATTAGAAGGGAGACCCAACTGAGGCAGACATTAGAAGGCAGGCCCAACTGAGACAGACATCAGAAGGCAGGCCCAACTTAGGCAGACATTAGAAGGCAGGCCCAAATGAGGCAGACATTAGAAGGGAGACCCAACTGAGGCAGACCTTAGAAGGCAGGCCCAACTGAGGCAGACATCAGAAGGCAGGCACAACTGAGGCAAATATTAGAAGGCAGGCCCAACTTACGCAGACATTAGAAGGCAGGCCCAACTTAGGCAGATATAAGAAGGCAGGCTCAACTTAGGCAGACATAAGAAGGCAGGCCCAACTGAGGCAGACATTAGAAGGCAGGCTCAACTTAGGCAGACATTAGAAGGCAGGCCCAACTTGGGCAGACATAGGAAGGCAGGCCCAACTGAGGCAGACATTAGAAGGCAGGCCCAACTTAGACAGACATTAGAAGGCAGGCCCAACTTAGGCAGACATAAGAAGGCAGGCTCAACTGAGGTAAATATTAGAAGGCAGGCACAACAGAGGCAGACATTAGAAGGCATTCACAACAGAGGCAAGCAGTGCAGTAGTTGCCAGTGGCAGTTGTTGTTTGCGAGAGGGAGAGTGCAACACCAGCCAGTAAAGCCTTCCAACCAACTTCAAAAGACATCGGGGATTTACTCCTGACTCTTCAAGACCGCCAGGGGGTACCAAGAGCCCTTATAAATATCCCTTTGGATGAGTCAGAGGTGCGCCCCTTCGCCACCCTTGAATGAGTCAGGGGTGCGCCCCTTCGCCCCCTTGAATGAGTCAGGGGTGCGCCCTGTCCCATCCCCTAACACACACACACTGAGCAAGTGGGTACAACATCTTTTGTGTTCACACTTAATAGAAAAGCCTGCGATCTATAATCCACTATGGTAACGAACCTACATATATACCTTTGAAGAGTTTCGAGACTTTTCCCTACTCCCTGGAGCTCGGCCTCTGGGCCAGGCTTCTCTGGCGTTTGCCTGGTCAACTAGGTTGTTTCTGCTGACGGCCCACTGGCCCACCTATCCATCACAGATCTTGCATCTGGTGGATGCACTTGTCCAGTTCTCTCTAAGCACATTTAACGAGCAACTCATAATTTAAGGAGAATGTTGTCGTGCTAGCCAGGCTGAGCCTTGGTTGTTGTGGCAGCCAGGCTGAGCCTTGGTTGTTGTGGTAGCCGGGCTGAGCCTTGTTTGTCGTGCTAACCAGGCTGAGCCTTGGTTGTCGTGCTATCCAGGCTGAGCCTTGGTTGTTGTGGCAGCCAGGCTGAGCCTTGGTTGTCGTGCTAGCCAGGCTGAGCCTTGGTTGTTGTGGCAGCCAGGCTGAGCCTTGGTTGTCGTGCTAGCCAGGCTGAGCCTTGGTTGTTGTGGTAGCCAGGCTGAGCCTTGGTTGTCGTGGTAGCCAGGCTGAGCCTTGGTTGTTGTGGTAGCCAGGCTGAGTCTTGGTTGTTGTGGTAGCCAGGCTGAGCCTTGGTTGTCGTGGTAGCCAGGCTGAGCCTTGGTTGTTGTGGTAGCCAGGCTGAGTCTTGGTTGTTGTGGTAGCCAGGCTGAGCCTTGGTTGTTGTGGTAGCCAGATTGAGCCTTGGTTGTTTTGGTAGCCAGGCTGAGCCTTGGTTGTCGTGGTAGCCAGGCTGAGCCTTGGTTGTTGTGGTAGCCAGGCTGAGTCTTGGTTGTTGTGGTAGCCAGGCTGAGCCTTGGTTGTCGTGGTAGCCAGGCTGAGCCTTGGTTGTTGTGGTAGCCAGGCTGAGTCTTGGTTGTTGTGGTAGCCAGGCTGAGCCTTGGTTGTTGTGGTAGCCAGATTGAGCCTTGGTTGTTTTGGTAGCCAGGCTGAGCCTTGGTTGTCGTGGTAGCCAGGCTGAGCCTTGGTTGTTGTGGTAGCCAGGCTGAGCCTTGGTTGTCATGGTAGCCAGGCTGAGCCTTGGTTGCTGTGGTAGAGAGGCTGAGACTTGGTTGTTGTGGTAGCCAGGCTTAGCCTTGGTTATTGTGGTAGCCAGGCTGAGCCTTAGTTGTTGTGGTAGCCAGGCTGAGCCATGGTTCTTGTGGTAGTCAGGCTGAGCCTTGATTGTTGTGGTAGCCAGGCTGAGCCTTAGTTGTCGTGCTAGGCAGGCTGAACCTTGGTTGTTATGATAGCCAGATTGAGCCTTGGTTGTTGTGGTAGTCAGGTTGAACCTTGGTTACAAACATTCCTGACAATTGAAGATTGAGACACTTATGCAACATATGGGAATCTTTATTGAGGAAACGTTTCGCCACACAGTGGCTTCATCAGTCTTATACAAAGCAGAAAGTGTAAGGAGAGGAGGAGTTTGAGATAATCAGTCCCTCAACCTGGAGTCGATGTGTTCAGTCCATTAATCTTGTAGAATGTACAGCATAGGGCCGTAGACGTGGCTTATATACTATAGTGAGGTGAGGTGAAGCAGGAGGAGGCGGGGTCATAGTGGTACCATCCACTAGTCGAAGTAGGTCTTCGTCCAAAGGTTGGACAAGTGTTGAAGAATTCTTTGTAACAAGATCCCATGATGCTGCAGTGTCTGACAGTTGTGATGAATGGTTTGAAAAACCGACAAGTTGAAGATTGAGACACTTAGGCAACATATGGGAATCTTTATTCAGGAAACATTCTACAAGATTGATGGACTGAACACATCGACTCCAGGCTGAGGGACTGATTACCTCAAACTCCTCCTCTCCTTACACCTTCTGCTTTGTATTGGACTGATGAAGCCACTGTGTGGCGAAACGTTTCCTGAATAAAGATTCCCATATGTTGCATAAGTGTCTCAATCTTCAACTTGTCGGTTTTCCAAACCATTCATCACTCCTGACAATTCAATATGAAAGCAGATGATCAAATGTAAACAAGGGGACAGCCTGATGATCACAGTCTTGAACACTATAAACTTGTATTATTGTATCAATGGTGAATAATATCTACAAACTACTACTACTTCTAGTACTACTACTACTACTACTACTACTGCTGCTGCTGCTGCTGCTGCTGCTGCTGCTGCTGCTGCTGCTGCTGCTGCTGCTGCTGCTGCTGCTGCTGCTGCTGCTGCTGCTGCTGCTGCTGCTGCTGCTACTACTACTACTACTACTACTACTACTACTACTACTACTACTACTACTACTACTACTTCTACTACTACTACTACTACTGCTGCTGCTGCTGCTACTACTACTACTACTACTACTACTACTACTACTACTACTACTACTACTGCTGCTGCTGCTGCTGCTGCTGCTGCTGCTGCTGCTGCTGCTGCTACTACTACTACTACTACTACTACTACTACTGCTACTACTACTGCTACTACTACTACTACTATACTACACTACCACTACTACTACTACTACTACTGCTACTACTACTGCTACTACTACTACTACTACTACTACTACTACTACTACTACTACTACTACTACTGTCCAAGTCGGACCGAAAAGTCGTCGTAAGCTTCTCTCTTCTATGTTCGGGTTATTTGTGTATCGTTCCAGTCACGGTGTTGTGCCTTTTTTGTTATCCTGAATAAGTCCGGGTATCTTATATACGTCCAAGTATCCTATATATGTCCAGGAATCCTATATATGTCCAGGAATCCTATATGTGTCCGGGTATCTTATATACGTCCGGGTATTCTATACATGTCCCTGCATCTTGTATAGGTCCGGGTATCTTATATACGTCCGGGCATCCTATATATCTTAGGGCATCCTGAAAATATGTCCGGGCATCCTATATATCTCCGGGCATTCTGTATATATCTGGGCATTCAGTATGTGTCCGGGCATTCTATATATGTCCGAGTATCTTATTAGTAAAAATAAGATACCAGAAACCTTAAGTATCCTCAGTTTACTCGTTACAGATCATAATATTTGTAAATACTCAAAGGCTAGACATTTAGTGAGACCTATTCCAAGGTCTACTTTCATCCTACTACGATATTGCGCTACCGTCCACAGGACAGATATGGCAACCCACCTCGCAGCAATACACGTTCAGAATTCTACGTTCCTCGTATTTTCCTCACAGTTCTTGGTGTCAGACGTGACACAGCTGCGGCTTTCACACTCTCCTTATTCGTAGAAAAACACACGTTTTTTTTTTATTTTCAGGTTTTCGTAGGCTAACCTAAGCTAACCTATCGTAAACTAACCTAACCTAACTTATCGTAAGCTAACCTGTTACGTATGTTACCGTAAATATGTAAGTGTGGTAGTTATTTTACAAGTTGTAAACTTGTGACTGCCACCCACAACCCACCATCCACCAACCCACCACCCACCAACCCACCGCCCAACCACCCACCACCTGCTGATCTACAAGATAGATAAGGAATACTTTTGTCGTACTTTTGTCGTCTTATTCTCCCCTTCCCCAGAGCACAGGGGAAAGGGAGAATGGGAGAGGTGAAGGAGGGGAGTTGAAGAGAAAGAAAGGACGGGGGTAGGAAGGAGAGATGGAAGGGAAGACGGGGAAAGGGAAACGGGGGAAAGTCAAAGGAAGTGTGAGAAAGCATCAGGAGGGGATGAGAAGGGGAAGGAAGAGAGGGGATGAGAAGGGGAATGAAGAGAGAGGATGAGAAGGGGAAGGAAGAGAGGGGATGAGAATGGAAAGGGAGGGAGGGGATGAGGAGGAGGAAGGAAGGGAGGGTAGTCTTCATTCACCTATTACGCCACAACCTTAGTTACCCATCCCTGGCAGCTTGTTATCCACCGTAGGTTTAATAGGTTTTTGTCATAAATGCTCATTGGGATCACAAATGCTCATTGGGATCACAAATGCTCATTGGGATCACAAATGCTCACTACTGATGCCAATAACAAAATCCCCCCAACAAACACAGAATACAACCTCGTTCATATTTGCTAATATACAGGGCCTTAAGCCATCCACCACCAACAAAATACCTTTTATCAGTGGACTTCTAGAGGAGTCTAATGCAATGTTTGCAGCCTTCACAGAGACTCACACGAAAGATCACCTTGACAGTGAAATATGGATAAGTGGTTACAACCTTTTTAGATGCGACAGAATGAACAGGCAACAACGGAGGGTTGGCCTGTATGTCAAAGAGTCCCTCATCTGCACGGAGTTGCTGAACACCACAAATGAGGTATTTGAAGTTCTATCAATAAAGATCGAGAACCAAAACCTAGTCATTGTGGTTGTATACAAGCCACCAGATGCAACCTCACAACAGTTCAAGGATCAGCTACTGAAAATTGATTACTGTCTGGAAAACCTTCCAGCTCCATCCCCAACCATCTTACTGCTTGGTGATTTCAACCTAAGGCATACAAAATGGAAGAATGTAACAAATAATGTTATAGCTGAAACAATCCCCGGAGGTAGCGCAGATGAAAGGTCACACACATATGAGCTACTAAGTCTCTGCGAAAAACACACCCTAAGCCAGCAGATAGTGGAGCCAACAAGACTAGAAAACACACTTGACCTTATCTTCACAAATAATGAGGACCTGATAAGAGACATAAGAATATAAAAAACAACTAATTCCTATCACAACCTAATCGAAGTCCAGACGTACATGCATAGGGGTCCTGATCAGCAGAATGCATGTACCTGTGAAGATGTCTTCACAAAATACAACTTCAACAACAAGAATATCAACTGGGACCAGGTAAACCATGTCCTAAACGAAACATGTTGGGAAGATGTCTTAAATGACATGAAAGGATCAACTTCCTGGCAGCTGAAGCATGTTCTAGGCATATTCCCCTAAGAAAGAAGAAGAGCAGGAGTAAACTGGAGAGAGAAAGACGCTCCCTCTACAGAAGACGACGAAAAGTCACTGAGCTCCTCAGGAGTGCTAGAATATCTGATACACGAAAGGAGGCGCTGACCAGGGAAGTGGAAACTATCGAACTTAAGCTAAATGACTCTTACAGGAACCAGGAGAGACAGGAGGAGCTTAAAGCTACTAGTGAAATTGAAAGAAATTCAAAATATTTCTTTTCACATGCCAAAAACAAGGCAAATACCACATCTAGTATCGGGCCCTTACCCAGACAGGATGGGACTTACACAGATGACAACAAGGAAATGAGTGAAATATTGAAATCCCAGTACGACTCTGTTTAGTGAACCACTAATCGGTCTGAGGATCGACGACCCAAATGATTTCTTCATGAATGAGCCTCAAAACTCCATAAATGTATGCCAGATTTCCGACATTACCCTAACTCTGATAGATTTCGAAAAAGCCATTGACATGCCCATGCACTCAGTCCCGGGCCCAGACTCGTGGAACTCTGTTTTCATTAAGAACTGCAAGAAACCCCTCTCGCATGCCCTAAGTACACTATGGAGGAGGAGCTTGGACATGGGTGAAATTCCACAGTCACTTAAAACAACGGATATAGCCCCACTCCATAAAGGTGGCAGCAAAGCATTAGCTAAGAACTATAGACCAATAGCTCTGACGTCCCACATTATAAAAATCTTTGAAAGAGTGCTAAGAAGCAGGATTGCAAATCACCTGGATTCCCAAAATCTGCACAATCCAGGGCAACATGGGTTCAGGGCAGGTCGCTCCTGCCTCTCACAACTACTGGATCACTATGATATGGCCTTGGATGCACTGGAAGAAAATCAGAATGCAGATGTAATATACACAGGCTTTGCAAAAGCATTTGACAAATGCGATCATGGCGTAATAGCCCATAAAATACGTGCTAAAGGAATAACTGGGAAAGTGGGTAGATGGATCTTCAACTTCCTAACAAATCGAACACAAAGAGTAGTGGTCAACAGAGTTAAATCGGAGGCTGCCATAGTGAAGAGCTCTGTTCCATAAGGCACAGTGCTCGCCCCTATCTTATTCCTCATCCTCATATCAGACATAGACAGAGATATACATCACAGCACCATATCATCCTTTGCGGATGATACTAGGATCTGCATGAGGCTGTCATTTGCTGAGGACGCGGTTAACCTCCAAGAAGATATAAACAAAGTTTTCCAGTGGGCAACGGTAAACAATATGATGTTCAATGAGGACAAATTCCAACTACTCCGTTATGGAAAACTGGAGGAGATAATAACTAGAACAGAGTATACTACACACTCTGACCATACAATAGATCGGAAAAATAATGTAAGGGACCTGGGACTAGTATTGTCTGAGGATCTCACTTTCAAGGATCACAACAGTGCCACGATCACAAGTGCAAAGAAAATGATATGATGGATAATGAGAACGTTCAAAACGAGAGATGCCAAGCCAATGATGATCCTTTTCAAATCACTTGTTCTCTCTAGGCTGGAATACTGCTGTACATTAACATCTCCATTCAAAGCAGGTGAAATCGCAGATCTAGAGAGTGTACAGAGATCCTTTACTGCACGTATAAGTTCTGTCAAGCACCGTAACTACTGGGAACGCTTGGAAGCACTTGACTTGTACTCGTTGGAACGCAGGAGGGAGAGATATATCATGCAGGAGGGAGAGATATATCATAATCTACACTTGGAAAATCCTGGAAGGAATGGTCCCAAATCTGCACACAGAAATCACTCCCTACGAAAGTAAAAGACTGGGCAGGCGATGCAAAATGCCCCCAATAAAAAGTAGGGGCGCCATTGATACACTAAGGGAAAACACCATAAGTGTCCGGGGCCCAAAACTGTTCAACAGCCTCCCATCAAGCATTAGGGGAATTGCCAATAAACCCCTGGCTGCCTTCTAGAGAGAGCTGGACAGATACCTAAAGTCAATGCCGGATCAGCCGGGCTGTGGCTCGTACGTTGGACTGCGTGCGGCCAGCAGTAACAGCCTAGTTGATCAGGCCCTGATCCATCGGGAGGCCTGGTCATGGACCGGGTCGCGGGGGCGTTGATCCCCGGAATAACCTCCAGGTAACCTCCAGGGATCACAAATGCTCACTGGGATCTCAAATACTCACTGAGATCACAAATGTCCCGATGAAAGGCTTGTGGAATTTGTATGCATCTGAATATAAGGAGATTGAAGGAGGAGGGAGAGGTAGTTGAGGCGGTAGTTAATGCGATTGTTAGGTTTCTGAGGAGGGAGAAGTTCGTTTAGGTGATAATTGGAGGGTTAGGGAGAGATAGGGATTGTTATGGTGGCAGTTATAGGGGGAGGGGGTTATTATGTGGTGGAAAGAGGGTTCTTACGGGGGGAGGTGGAGGAGACTGGTTTATCGTTGTTCTTGTGTTTAACGAGGCAAGCTAAATTGACAGCTAATGGGACGAGACAGCCTCTAATTGACGCCAGATGTGGAGTGAAAAAATAAAGACAGACGAGAGGGAAGGAATATGGAAGAAGAGGTAGGGAAAAGGAGAAAGGAAAGGGAAGAGGGGAAGGGGAAGATGACAGATGGGAGCGAGAAAGAAAATGAGAAAGGAGTATGGAAGAGTTTTATTATCCGTCGAAGACAGGTACATTCTGCTGCTCTATAGTTACATAGTGGATATAAATGCTTTCTATGTTTCCTTGTCACATTTATTCACACAATATGGATTTCATACATAGATAACCGAAGGGAAGAATGATATACTTGAGGAGGTCAACGACATCATCAAGAGAAGTCTCGCCACAGCCCGTTGCCCAGCTCAACGGGAACCCCAAGTACCGAGGTCTGACGGAAGTCAAAAGTGTCCTGATGGACCCACTATGCTACCCTGGAAGGATGGTAAGCACAGTGTATGGGACTACACCTGTGCCTCTACGCTAGCGGATACCTACACTTGCCATACTCTGAAGCTGAAAGGGATGGAGCCGCCAGTTTCAGGGAGACCCAGAATATTAACAAATACAAAGATCTGCCCCCTTGCTATAACTTCATCCCAGTAGGGTAGGAGACCCTTTGAGTATGGGGCAAGTGTGCTCTAAAGTTCCTGAAAGAATTGGGTGAAAAACTCGTCACAGAAACCAAGGACAACAGAGCGGCCAACTTCCTCTTTCAGAGAGTCAGTGTTGCGATCCAGAGGGGAAATGCCTGCAGCATTCTGGGCACACGGTCCACCGCCGTGGAGCTGGACAAAGCGTTCAAGATGTAAGCTCTGAAATGTCATTTATGTTGTTCTTTTTCCCACTGTATCTTTGTTAATGTATTCTGTCTATAAACAAAGTTCACATAGAATATAGGGGAAAGTAGGAGAAGAAAATATTCAAGCAGCTCCGGGGAGAACCTTGAGTTGTTTTTCCTGTAGTACGATTATTCTCTTTTCTGAGGATGAGGATCCCCAGTCCAGTTCTAGGTGGTACCTCCATATATATATATATATATATATATATATATATATATATATATATATATATATATATATATATATATATGTATATATATAATTTCGTTGAGATAAACCTGTTTATTGTCACAACCGAAGCAAATATAGAGGGATGTAGGTCAACATAAAAAAATATACGTTTGTCATATTTAAAGATAATTTTGTTGTTGATGTTCATTAGTGAGGATAATAAAACCAGGTTCTTGTTTTATTTTTTACAAATATTCACACGCATGACATCACTTGCACTGAGACGGTTTCTAGAGTTTGTTTTAATATGCTGTGGTTTCGAAAAAGTTGTCTCATGCAAATAGATGTTGGCAAATAACTTCAAAGTTTTTTTCTGGTAACAGTTGGAATGTTTTGAGGAGTCGTGTGCACCACAAGTTGAAAATGGTACAAAATATGGGCAAGTTGATTATTAAGACACATGTGCAATAGTTGGGTGTCTTTATTGTGTTGCAACGTTGCACCTACACATTAGGCGAAATAGTATTTGAGGTGGTCAGTCCCTCAGCCTGGAGAAGAGTTCTCCATCACTGAAGATATCTCCATCACTGAAGACATCTCCATCACTGAAGACATCTCCATCACTGAAGACATCTCCATCACTGAAGACATCTCCATCACTGAAGACATCTCCATCACTGAAGATATCTCCATCACTGAAGACATCTCCATCACTGAAGATATCTCCATCACTGAAGACATCTCCATCACTGAAGATATCTCCATCACTGAAGACATCTCCATCACTGAAGACATCTCCATCACTGAAGATATCTCCATCACTGAAGACATCTCCATCACTGAAGACATCTCCATCACTGAAGACATCTCCATCACTGAAGACATCTCCATCACTGAAGACATCTCCATCACTGAAGATATCTCCATCACTGAAGACATCTCCATCACTGAAGACATCTCCATCACTGAAGACATCTCCATCACTGAAGACATCTCCATCACTGAAGACATCTCCATCACTGAAGACATCTCCATCACTGAAGACATCTCCATCACTGAAGACATCTCCATCACTGAAGATATCTCCATCACTGAAGACATCTCCATCACTGAAGATATCTCCATCACTGAAGACATCTCCATCACTGAAGATATCTCCATCACTGAAGACATCTCCATCACTGAAGACATCTCCATCACTGAAGACATCTCCATCACTGAAGATATCTCCATCACTGAAGACATCTCCATCACTGAAGATATCTCCATCACTGAAGACATCTCCATCACTGAAGATATCTCCATCACTGAAGACATCTCCATCACTGAAGACATCTCCATCACTGAAGACATCTCCATCACTGAAGATATCTCCATCACTGAAGACATCTCCATCACTGAAGATATCTCCATCACTGAAGACATCTCCATCACTGAATATATCTCCATCACTGAAGACATCTCCATCACTGAAGATATCTCCATCACTGAAAACATCTCCATCACTGAAGATATCTCCATCACTGAAGACATCTCCATCACTGAAGACATCTCCATCACTGAAAACATCTCCATCACTGAAGACATCTCCATCACTGAAGATATCTCCATCACTGAAGACATCTCCATCACTGAAGATATCTCCATCACTGAAGATATCTCCATCACTGAAGACATCTCCATCACTGAAGATATCTCCATCACTGAAGACATCTCCATCACTGAAGACATCTCCATCACTGAAGATATCTCCATCACTGAAGACATCTCCATCACTGAAGATATCTCCATCACTGAAGACATCTCCATCACTGAAGACATCTACATCACTGAAGATATCTCCATCACTGAAGACATCTCCATCACTGAAGACATCTCCATCACTGAAGACATCTCCATCACTGAAGACATCTCCATCACTGAAGATATCTCCATCACTGAAGACATCTCCATCACTGAAGACATCTCCATCACTGAAGATATCTCCATCACTGAAGACATCTCCATCACTGAAGACATCTCCATCACTGAAGACATCTCCATCACTGAAGACATCTCCATCACTGAAGATATCTCCATCACTGAAGACATCTCCATCACTGAAGACATCTCCATCACTGAAGACATCTCCATCACTGAAGACATCTCCATCACTGAAGACATCTCCATCACTGAAGACATCTCCATCACTGAAGACATCTCCATCACTGAAGACATCTCCATCACTGAAGACATCTCCATCACTGAAGACATCTCCATCACTGAAGACATCTCCATCACTGAAGACATCTCCATCACTGAAGACATCTCCATCACTGAAGACATCTCCATCACTGAAGATATCTCCATCACTGAAGACATCTCCATCACTGAAGACATCTCCATCACTGAAGATATCTCCATCACTGAAGACATCTCCATCACTGAAGATATCTCCATCACTGAAGATATCTCCATCACTGAAGACATCTCCATCACTGAAGATATCTCCATCACTGAAGACATCTCCATCACTGAAGACATCTCCATCACTGAAGATATCTCCATCACTGAAGACATCTCCATCACTGAAGATATCTCCATCACTGAAGACATCTCCATCACTGAAGACATCTCCATCACTGAAAACATCTCCATCACTGAAGACATCTCCATCACTGAAGATATCTCCATCACTGAAGACATCTCCATCACTGAATATATCTCCATCACTGAAGACATCTCCATCACTGAAGACATCTCCATCACTGAAGATATCTCCATCACTGAAGACATCTCCATCACTGAAGATATCTCCATCACTGAAAACATCTCCATCACTGAAGACATCTCCATCACTGAAGACATCTCCATCACTGAATATATCTCCATCACTGAAGACATCTCCATCACTGAAGACATCTCCATCACTGAAGATATCTCCATCACTGAAGACATCTCCATCACTGAAGACATCTCCATCACTGAAGATATCTCCATCACTGAAGACATCTCCATCACTGAAGACATCTCCATCACTGAAGACATCTCCATCACTGAAGATATCTCCATCACTGAAGACATCTCCATCACTGAAGACATCTCCATCACTGAAGATATCTCCATCACTGAAGACATCTCCATCACTGAAGACATCTCCATCACTGAAGACATCTCCATCACTGAAGACATCTCCATCACTGGAGACATCATCATCTCAGATCGGAGTACCGAAAATTTCATATTAGAGACAAGAAAATAAGAACATAAAAAGTGTAGGTGGAGTGTAGAAATCTGGACATTATTATGTATCTTATAATGGGTTCATACATTGATATATGTAAAACACTGCAGGTTCATTCTTGCTACAGCCTCTGCACTTCTTAAATCTGCATTATATACCTCAGAATACTTGAGCACCAGCCTGGCGACCACCAGCCTGGCGACCACCAGCCTGGCGACCACCAGCCTGGCGACCACCAGCCTGGCGACCACCAGCCTGGCGACCACCATCCTGGCGACCACCAGCCTGGACATCAACAATCTCTACTTAACCTGTGCTAAGCAGCACTTACTATATATAGACTGACTCAAGTTAGAAAGAGCTAAGCTGCATACCTGTGACATTATCAAAGAGGCTAGGTCCTTAGGCCTAGTTTGGTACAGAATAAAACTGCAGATCATGACAATTCACAAAGTGGAATACAAAATGCGAGAGTCGGTATATATTTCCACGTAGACTCACAAATGTGGTTGTGAATAATCACGTAAGTTCTCAAATACACACACACACACACACACACACACACACACACACACACACACACACACACATACACACACACACACACACACACACACACACACACACACACACACACACACACACACACACACACACACACACACACACACACACACACACACAATTCACACACTGTTGTCTACACACACACACACACATGTAGACATTGCTGATATATGTGCGTGGTAAAACGTACACACACATTAACAAAGCACACGGGAGTGAATATATATCTGTACAACACACTTGTTAACACAGTACATGTGAGTAAATATTTCTTATCTGAACTTGAGAATGACAGGTTACACAACACGTCAGAGAGGACGAGGAGAAGACAGGATGGAGAGGAGACAGAGAAAGAGAGAACACGGGGGATAAGGGAAGGAGTAACAGTAGAGGGAGGTAAGGGAGTAACAGAGATGGAGATAAGGGAGGGAGTAAGAGAGAAGAGGGAGATAAGGGAGTAAGAGAGAAGAGGGAGATAAGGGAGTAAAAGAGAAGAGGGAGATAAGGTAGGGAGTAAGAGAGAAGAGGGAGATAAGGGAGAGAATAAGAGAAAAGAGGGAGATAAGGCAGGCAGTAAAGGAGAAGAGAAAGATAAGAGATTAACTGAGAAGAGGGGAAAATAAGGATGAAAAGAGAAAGAGAGAGAGAGAGATAGAGAGAGAGAGAGAGAGAGAGAGAGAGAGAGAGAGAGAGAGAGAGAGAGAGAGAGAGAGAGAGAGAGAGAGAGAGAGAGATGGGTAAGAAACGGGTCGAAGTTTCTACTCTTTCTGGAACTTCAAATAATAGAAACAAGAATATAAACCCACCAAACCAAGATTCCATAACAGGTTAAGTGGGCGAAACTTACAATACGCGACGTTTGGCTCACTCTGTGGCTTTATCTTGCAGTTTCTCTCCGTGGTGTGGCTTAGCAGTGAGAGGAGCCTGGGCAAGGCCTCGCACCGTATATATGCAGATCAGATAATCGTAAATTGAATCGACGTTTCTCTTGTGATTTATTGAATCATTTATTTTCTGACGTGTATTGTGATGGTGTTCTGGAGGTGTGTGTGTGTGTGTGTGTGTGTGTGTGTGTGTGTGTGTGTGTGTGTGTGTGTGTGTGTGTGTGTGTGTGTGTGTGTGTGTGTGTGTGTGTGTGTGTGTGTGTGTGTGTGTATGTGTGTGTGTGTGTGTGTGTGTGTGTGTGTGTGTGTGTGTGTATGTGTGTGTGTGTGTGTGTGTGTGTGTGTGTGTGTATGTGTGTGTGTGTGTGTGTGTGTGTGTGTGTGTGTGTGTGTGTGTGTGTGTGTGTGTGTGTGTGTGTGTGTGTGTGTGTGTGTGTGTGTGTGTGTATGTGTGT
>NC_091300.1:9492070-9506066 GCF_038502225.1 Cherax quadricarinatus | reverse complement strand
GTTGTCTTCCCAGACGAACATTTTCTCTTTGGAAATCTTCTTCGTTCAATCTCCTCTGTGCCTCTATTTGTGCAGTCTGCAACATAATGAGGCGTTCCAACCTCTCAAACTGTTCCTGAGAGATAGGACCAGTGGGCAATGGAGGAGTAGGGAAATTAACATGGTCTGGACGGTCCTTAGGTCGGACACTTGGTCCAGCCGTCTCTAGAGAGTCTAGATCTGGTCTAGGATAAGTAGATACAGGTGTATCATACACTGTACTAGTATTAGGCTGTGTCATACTAACAGCTATACTCTGTACTATAGTGTCAGTGAAGGAAGGAGCGAGCGAGAACTGATCTACACTAGGCTTAGACACTAGGCTCACTTCTGCTCTAGTTGCTCTTTCTTCAACTTCAAATAGAGTCATACTTCCTAATTGTGACACTAGGCTTTCTGAATCTGAATCATAATCAGACATCTCTGTATGAGCAGGAAACAAAATATCTTTAATTAATGCTCTGACAGTTTCTGCGGTGTAATTCCTGTTATACGTCACACCGAGATATTTGGCTACTTGCCAACACGTCTGAAGTTTTAATGTACTTAACTCAGACAAAGTCAGAGTATCAATTAACTGTTTCACTTTAGCATACATCACGAAAATAATTGTACTACGAGAGAGTGATTATTGGAAACTATAATCCTAATAGGAATTTTAGTGTTGATTGTCTTAGAGTTAGAACTCATAAACAGTATTTCCATCTCCTTGGATCAAGAGACTCAGTCAGGTACATACATCCACCTGGTATGTTGTACAAGACTAAACTCAAAGTCTTCAGATTAGGAAAGTACTCAAAGTGTTTGACCATAGAGTTACTAGTATGTCAAACTGGACAATTTCTCCAACATCTTGGATCAAGAGCCTCCCGGACAGGCCCCCATTTGTTACAAGAAACGCGATTCTAAAAGCTTAGAGATCTCCAGTGAATACTAGAAAGGACTGCCCTTCTAGCATCCAGCCTGTTACTGGGTTTTCGTAACAAGTAGTCAGTATCCTTGTCCAATTATCCATTAAAATTCTGTATTATTCAATAGTGCTTCAGGATTACAACTGGTAGGCTACTAACTAGAGAAATTAAAATTTAATAAATTTATTAAGTAGTAAATTGTCTAGAGGTATATTATCAAAGTCAATTAAATTACAGCAATCAAAATAAAATCAATCTCTCGAGTTCAATATTATTGTGCTGAAAGCACATATCACATTTATAATTCTTAAGTACCGTCAGGTACATTAACATTTAATAAGATATTACAAATATGTACAAGTAAGTGTGTATGCGTGTAAGTGCTCTTAAGTAGTTAGCTATGTCTCAAGACTCGAATAAGACTTAAACAAGTGACTGACAAAGTCCTCAAATAAACTAACTTCTTGACCGACTGGCAACCCGAACAGTCTGCTTGAACAACAAAGAATGCTAAGCCCAATAGCAATGCAATATCAAGCGACTGCGACACAGAATCAGGAACAAGGAGACAATATAACGACACTAAGTAGGGACCATCTGCAGATCCTCCACAAGTTACAAAACTCCCATAAAACTGAATCTACGTTCAGCATAGGAAAAACTGTGACTGTGACAATACACAGGAACCAGTACAAAATTAGGTCAGAAGCTATAGCCAAGGACCTGAGATATTCAGAGTGTCAATGTGACACACAACCTCAGTACAACGTCGAAAATCACTAAGTCTTTACAATGTTCTGTGAACAAAGTTCTACAGAACTAACAAGAATAATGAGACAGACAATCTGTCCAACCACCAAGCGAGTCTCCAGCAGACTGTCAGACAGACAAGCTGTCCAACCAGCAAGCGAGTCTCCAGCAGACTCAGACAGACAAGCTGTCCAACCAGCAAGCGAGTCTCCAGCAGACTCAGACAGACAATGTCCAACCAGCAAGCGAGTCTCCAGCAGACTGTCAGACAGACAAGCTGTCCAACCAGCAAGCGAGTCTCCAGCAGACTGTCAGACAGACAAGCTGTCCAACCACCAAGCGAGTCTCTAGCAGACTGACAATTTCACGAGAGGTGAGGACACCCCCCCTCGATCACGTGATAGCTACGTGGACAACTGCAGCTCAGAAGCCGGCAGTATAACGAGCGACAAGCGATAATTATAGTAGTTTGACAATCAAGCCTAACTGAGCACATTTTATATACATCCTAACAACATAAGCTAAATAACAATATAATAGTCAAATAATAATATAAAGTGATAGATTTACGATTTAGCTATTATCGCAAATATAAGCAATATAAAATTAAATGAAAAGATAATATACATTACATATATACATAATCATTGTAACCCATTCAGGGGTTGCAACATAAAGAAACTAGAGAAAGTGCAAAGGTTTGCAACAAGACTAGTCCCAGAGTTAAGAGGTATGTCCTATGAGGAGAGGTTAAGGGAAATCAACCTGACGACACTGGAGGACAGGAGAAATAGGGGGGACATGATAACGACTTACAAAATACTGAGAGGAATTGACAAGGTGGACAAAGACAGGATGTTCCAGAGACTGGACACAGCAACACGGGGACACAGTTGGAAGCTGAAGACACAGATGAATCAAAGGGATGTTAGGAAGTATTTCTTCAGCCACAGAGTAGTCAGGAAGTGGAATAGTTTGGGAAGCGATGTAGTGGAGGCAGGATCCATACATAGCTTTAAGCAGAGGTACGATAAAGCTCATGGTTCAGGGAGAGTGACCTAGTAGCGACCAGTGAAGAGGCTGGGCCAGGAGCTTGGACTCGACCCCTGCAACCTCAACTAGGTGAGAACTAGGTGAGTACACACACAGACGCACACACACACACACACACACACACACACACACACACACACACACACACACACACACACACACACACACACACACAAACACACACACACACACACACATACACACACATACACACACACACACACACACACACACACACACACACACACACACACACACACACACACACACACACACACACACACACACATACACACACACACACACACACACACACACACACACACACACACACACACACACACACACACACACACACACACACACACACACATACACACACACACACACACACATACACACGCTCACACACACACACACACACACACACACACACACACACACACACACACACACACACACACACACACACACACACACACACACACACACATACACACTCACACGCAGACAACTCTACAGTCATCCATGTTAATTCCCTCCCCAGCATGTATATATACAATCAGACAACTCTAGTTTCTTCCTCCTCTGCACATTGTGTCCCACGAGTCAGAAAGGTCAGAGGTGGCTCCTCCTGGAAGCTGCTACAACCACCTGATGCTGCTAAGATGTAAGACTGCTGGTCCAGCCTCTTATAACATTGTGTTCTACCAAGCATTTCCTTTTTAGTGATAGAAAGATATCGGGAGCATAAGAAGCCTTGATTATAGACAAAGTTTATGACTTTATGAAGTTCTTTTCGAAGCGAACAAGTTTTAATCTGCTTCACTTGTTTTCTTCCATTAGTGTTTATCAAAAAGCTGAGGTGTTCATCTTCATCTCAGCAGCAGATGAGCTGTGAATCGAACCCAGCTATCACAATTAGGTAAAGGCAACGAGCTAAGTACACATATACATACACACAAAACTCACATTTTTTTTCAGGAGTCTCAGTACGGAATCTTTCAAGATATCATTCACCACCTTCAGTGTAGATCTTCCATTAAGTTAGATGCACCAGGCGATTAAGTTTGAAGCCGATCAGATGAATTTTGATAAATTAGACACATGTGCAACTCTTGGGTATCTTTATTTGGGAAACGTTTCGCCACACAGTGGCTTCATCAGACCATACGTAGGAGAAACTTGAAGAACAGGAGGAGAATGAGGTAATCAGTCCCTCAACCTTGAGTCGATGTGTTCAGTCCATCAAGATTGAATAGAATTCTATTCAAGATTGATCCTCCTGTTCTTCAAGTTTCTCCTACGTATGGACTGATGAAGCCACTGTGTGGCGAAACGTTTCCCCAATAAAGATACCCAAGAGTTGCACATGTGTCTAATTTATCAACATGTCGGTTCTCTGAACCATTCATCTACAGATGAATTTTCAAGATATCAGAAGGGGGGAAAAAAATCACACAATTTTAGAAAATGAAATTGGTACGTTGGGTTCAGAACATGCTCAGCCCACCAATTATTATTATTATTATTATTATTATTATTATTATTATTATTATTATTATTATTATTATTATTATTATTATTATTATTATTTTTATTACTAATATTGCTATTATTATTGCTATTATTATTATATATCATTAGTCAACACTTGTTTTCTAGTCAATTACGTTATAGCAATTTTAGATTAAGTTTGTGGTGGTGATTATGAATATGTTATCAGTTTTGCTGACTGGCTCTAGTTTTTGATCAGGCGGGACTAACTTACAAATGGGACCGAAATTATTTTTTAGATCATGCAAAAGCCACATTGTGTAATACACACTAGCACTTCATTCTATATAATAACTGCATAACATAGTATGATAATTCAGTTATCACTAATTACTGCATAGGAAAACGTTGTTTGTACGATTTTCTTCTTTGCTGGTCATCAGCACAGTTTTGTTGGGTGAGCAATTAAAGTGTTGCATATTGGTTACTATTGTGCAATAAGACACATTTCAGTCTTCTAATGGAGCTGTCTACACAGCCACTAATCTCCTGGTTGATATTCAAGTCCCATTCGAAGAAGTCCAGGGATGTTATTGCTGGATACAAGTTCTTCATCTTGTCTGATAACCTGTTATTTTAACTTCTTGTTGCAGACAGTTATTTTCTTTTAGTGTGGATGTTAAAAGTTCAGATGCTTGCTTTGACAGACTGAGGTCATGTATCAGATCACTGAGATCTTCTTGGGAGAACTGCTGGGCTGTTGAAATGCTTACTTGCTATTCACTTCCACTGGTATCACCTGTGTTACATCCTAAACTCTGAGTTTCTTCAACATCTGACAACGGAAGGTCAGGTAGTGTTGTAAACACTGGTATGGTAACGTCATCACTGTGTGGCACAGTGATCCTTGCTGACTCCAGATCAGGATATTCCCTCTTGACCTTGCTGTATCGACTGAAACCTTTCACATTCACCATACGTAAAAATAACAATCGTCGTGGTGGTTTTCCGGTTCTGTTCACACTATAGGTACACCCAAGTTTAAACTTTACCTTTGCCTATTTTTCCACTGTCGTCAGCATTCTAAACAGGTTTTGCAGACCATATGGGAAGCCCAGGACTTGTCTTGTTCTCCAAGTACCACTCCAAAATAAACAAGATTACTTGACTCACGAAATCGTAATGACACGATTGCAAACAAACCATACCCCGGCCGGGATTGAACCCGCGGTCAGAGAGTCTCAAAACTCCAGCCCGTGGCTAACGCGACGGGCTGGAGATTTGAGACTCTCTGACCGAGGGTTCAATCTCGGCCGGGGTATGGTTTAAACAAGATTAGCTCGATTTTTTTTTCTTTGCTTTTGCAAAGAGTATTCGCCTTAAATGTAGTAAAATGCATTGAGATTGTTTAAGCAGACTCTTCGTGAAGAACTAATATTTATTTCGAAAAAATAAAATAAAATAAATATTACAGTATTGTCAGGTGGTGGTTGTTCACACAACTCCTTTCGTTAAATATTAAATAATTTAAAAATAAAATTCTAATCTTTATTAAAATTATTTCTATATACAAATTGTCACACACACACACACACACACACACACACACACACACACACACACACACACACACACACACACACACACACACACACACACACACACACACACACACACACACACACACACATATATATATATATATATATATATATATATATATATATATATATATATATATATATATATATATATATATATATATATACACGCGTTATAGCTAAGTTCTATGTTAACTGAGAGTAGGTCAACAATATCACTGGAACCAATTTGAAAATCCTACTAACATTTTTTAATCCAGCAGCCCACAATACGATTTTATTTTTTGTTGACTAGTGATTTTATTATTATTATTATTATTATAAAGAGGCGCTAAACCCTTGTGGGTCATACACCTCTCCCAACCTTCACAGATGTTATTATACACAGCGTCTTTCTACCCCCATTCCTCCCCATAACACAGGCACCGGTGAATGGGTCATCTCACGACACTTACAAGTGTCATGGGATGATCCATTTTCTTTTTCCCTGACTAGTGAAAACGATTAAAGACACACACACACACATATACACACAAAATGCTTTACGTCGTGAAGAGAGGTGACGTAGACACCTGGTCTTTACTCCGCCCACACACCAGCCTCCAGCTGTCTGCATCACTAAGACAGACAGACGCTCTCATACGCTCAGCGCTACTGAACATAAGCAACTTTTCTTTTCTTCAGTTTTCGTTGTTATAAGTTAGTTATACGTAAATCTAACTTAACCTGGCCGAGAATAGCGGATACTTAATTAAATTTCTGAACTGTTTCGAGCGCGCAGAAGTGAACGAGTGGCAATTTTTTGCACAAACAAAAAAGACAGATGGTCAAACTGAAAAGCAGGTTCTTGAAAGCATTTCCTAGACTGGCCGGTCTTAGTCTTACGTGTCGTTATTGTTTATGTGTTTGGAGGATTGTTTACTCCAAGATCTTCCTTCGTTGCACTTACATTAGTGTTCATATTAACTGGGATAGTGATGAAATAATATATTTCTTTGCAAAATTAATGTTTATTTGAAAAATATACGTCAATGACATGACAGATAATTAATTTAATAAGAGATATGACTACCCTTTGCTTTTATAAACATTGGCGGAGAATCGACCAATGTTGAACACATTATGGCAAAGTTCTTCATCGTGGCAATTAACTTACCAACAGATTTGTAGATGAATGGTTCAGAGAACCGACATGTTGATAAATTAGACACATGTGCAACTCTTGGGTATCTTTATTGAGGAAACGTTTCGCCACACAGTGGCTTCATCAGACCATACGTAGGAGAAACTTGAAGAACAGGAGGAGAATGAGGTAATCAGTCCCTCAACCTTGAGTCGATGTGTTCAGTCCATCAATCTTGAATAGAATACGGCATATCAGCGGAGAAGCAGCTTATAAACCGTATGGCAGGAGAGGTGCAGCAGTCATAGGTCGTGTTACATTTGTTCAATGTGGAAGTAGGTCGTGCCCAAGAATTAGGAATTCTCCTCCTGTTCTTCAAGTTTCTCCTTTGTATGGACTGATGAAGCCACTGTGTGGCGAAACGTTTCCTCAATAAAGATACCCAAGAGTTGCACATGTGTCTAATTTATCAACATGTCGGTTCTCTGAACCATTCATCTACAAATCTGTCAGACACTGCAATTTCTTGGGATCTTAATACTTAGGAATTCTTCGCTTGCCTAATTCTTGGGCACGACCTACTTCCACATTGAACAAATGTGACACCACCTATGACTGCTGCACCTCTCCTGCCATACGGTTTATAAGCTCCTTCTCCGCTGATATGCCGTATTCTATTCAAGATTGATGGACTGAACACATCGACTCAAGGTTGAGGGACTGATTACCTCATTCTCCTCCTGTTCTTCAAGTTTCTCCTACGTATGGACTGATGAAGCCACTGTGTGGCGAAACGTTTCCTCAATAAAGATACCCAAGAGTTGCACATGTGTCCAATTTATCAACTTATCAACAGCTGAACAGTCGTGTTTCGCGATCCTGAGTTTAGTTATTCCCCATAGATTCTCAATTGGTTTGAGGTCACGAGAGGTTCCAGGCCGCTCTTTTTGATGAATGTCAAATTTTTTTTTCTGGAAGTATGGCATGGAGCAAGATCCTGCTGGAAAATGCCATGTACATAAGGAAAGTCTCTATCCACAATGGGAAGCAAATGAGTTACCAGGATTACTTTGAAAATGTCACTATTCATCGTTCCTCAATAATAATAAGCCATCAATAACACAACAACTTAGGTGGGCGTTTCGGAGCTTGCTGGATGTGTCCATTCCGAAGAGGGTCACCTTTGCTCCATCTCAGTACCACTGATCTGTACGCATGTACTTCAAAGTGAGTCTCATCTAAAACATAACTTTTCTCCAGTCGTCTGTCGTCCATCCCTTCTGATCGAGTGGCCATCGCAGACGGTTTTTCTTCATAGCATCAATCAATTTCTTTACAGGCTTTCTGGCATTTCTGCCAGCTTCAAGGAGCCTTTGTCGAACAGTTGAAGAATCAACATTTGCACCAACTGAAGCCGGATCTCTGTAGATCTTTGCTGTTTTCTTGGGATCCTTTGCACTATTTCTTATGATCACCTTTTCGTCGTGAGTTATTGTTTCACGTTTTCTTCCACATCTTCCTCGACACAGCGCTCCACAATCATCAGTATCGTCAGTCCTTTTCAGAATCCGACCAGCAGTTGACTTTGCTAGGCTCAAATTTTCGGCGATCTGTCTGATACTTAAAACAGCATGTTTTCAAAGACTTACAATACTTGCAATAATCATGAATTGAAGGGGAGAATTTGGCAAAACCACATGCACACAAGGAGCAGAGTTGCAGGAATAGCCTTGCAGAACAACAGCTGTTGTAGCACTGACGAGAGTCGGAGGGTAACACTAGAGTTGAACTGCTTGACAGAAATCGGTAGCAAACTCTTCTGAAAAGAACACCCCCTAACTACTCCTGTCGCAATTAATTTTCACGGTACTGCATTCTGCACAAGAGTGAGTTCATGTAGCAGAGGCTTCATTTCAGTCTTCAGAATGCCAGGAAGACTGCAGTGTAAAATGAATTCCAGTAACGCACACGAAAGCTTCTACAAGAAATAACCAATATTAGTCTTCAGTGTCTCGATGATTATAATCCGCAAAAAAAAAATTAATCTTCCAGTATCATCACATACATGATCATACGGGAGATAAACCACGACAGCCTTTAAAGTGTCCTAAATATTTTTAAGCCTCAAACAACACCATCGTGTAACACAATGTCGTGTAACACAATGTCGTGTAACACAATGTCGTGTAACACAATGTCGTGTAACACAATGTCGTGTAACACAATGTCGTGTAACACAATGTCGTGTAACACAATGTCGTGTAACACAATGTCGTGTAACACAATGTCGTGTAACACAATGTCGTGTAACACAATGTCGTGTAACACAACATCGTGTAACACAACATCGTGTAACACAATGTCGTGTAACACAATGTCGTGTAACACAATGTCGTGTAACACAATGTCGTGTAACACAATGTCGTGTAACACAATGTCGTGTAACACAATGTCGTGTAACACAACATCGTGTAACACAAGATCGTGTAACACAATGTCGTGTAACACAATGTCGTGTAACACAACATCGTGTAACACAACATCGTGTAACACAATGTCGTGTAACACAATGTCGTGTAACACAACATCGTGTAACACAATGCCGTGTAACACAACATCGTGTAACACAACATCGTGTAACATAACATCGTGTAACACAATGTCGTGTAACACAATGTCGTGTAACACAACATCGTGTAACACAACATCGTGTAACACAACATCGTGTAACACAACTTCATGCAACACAATATCGTGCAACACAACATCAGTGTTGACAGTACAAGGAGCAACCTTATATAACGTGTGTGTGTGTTTTTATATTGAAGGTGTCAGGGTTCGTAACCAGTGTAGTTCCTGGAGGAAGACATGAGTAAGGTATGTATTTACAAGAGCGTGACAGTAACACTCATAGAAACGTGAGGGTAACACCTACAGAAGCGTAATAATAACACTCACAGAAGAGCGATAGTAACATTCCAAGGAGCGTGATAGTGACACTCACAGCAGCGTGAGTAACACTCACAGAAGAGTGATAGAAACATTCCAAGGAGCGTGATAGTGACACTCACAGGAGCGTGAGTAACACTCATGGGAGCGTGATAGTAACACTTACAGGAACGTGATAGTAACACTCACAGAAGCGTGATAGTAACATTCCAAGGAGCGTGATAGTGACACTCACAGGAGCGTGAGTAACACTCATGGGAGCGTGATAGTAACACTTACAGGAACGTGATAGTAACACTCACAGAAGCGTGATAGTAACATTCCAAGGAGCGTGATAGTGACACTCACAGGAGCGTGATAGTAACATTCCAAGGAGCGTGATAATGACACTCACAGGAGCATGATAGTAACACTCACAGAAGCGTGATAGTAACATTCCAAGGAGCGTGATAGTGACACTCACAGGAGCGTGAGTAACACTCATGGGAGCGTGATAGTAACACTTACAGGAACGTGATAGTAACACTCACAGAAGCTAACACAAGGAGCGTGATAGTGACACTCACAGGAGCGTGAGTAACACTCTAGCGTGATAGTAACACTTACAGGAACGTGATAGTAACACTCACAGAAGCGTGATAGTAACATTCCAAGGAGCGTGATAGTGACACTCACAGGAGCGTGAGAGTAACACTCACAGGAGCATGATAGTAGCACTCACAGGAGCGTGATAGTAACACTCACAGGAGCGTGATAGTAACACTCACAGAAGCGTGATAGTAACATTCCAAGGAGCGTGATAGTGACACTCACAGGAGCGTGAGAGTAACACTCACAGGAGCGGGATAGTGACACTCACAGGAGCGTGAGAGTAACACTCACAGGTGCGTGAGAGTAACACTCACAGGAGCGTGATAGTAATACTCACAGGAGCGTGATAGTAACATTCACAGGAGCGTGATAGTAACACTCACAGGAGCGTGATAGTAACGTTTCCAGGAGCGTGATAGTAACACTCACACAAGCGTGATAGTAACACTCACAGGAGCGTGATAGTAACACTCACAGGAGCGTGATAGTAACACTCACAGGAGCGTGATAGTAACACTCACAGGAGCGTGATAGTAACACTCACAGGAGCGTGATAGTAACACTCACAGGAGCGTGATAGTAACACTCACAGGAGCGTGATAGTAACACTCACAGGAGCGTGATAGTAACACTCACAATTGTGACCTCTTGTTTCTGTGTCCCCTCCCTGGAACATCCTGTCTTTGTCCACCTTGTCTGTTCCGCGCAGTATTTTATATGTCGTTATCATGTCTCCCCTGACCCTCCTGTCCTCTAGTGTCGTCAGGCCGATTTCCCTCAACCTTTCTTCATAAGACATTCCTCTTAGCTCTGGAACTAACCTTGTCGCAAACCTTTGCACTTTCTCTAGTTTCTTGACATGCTTTATCAAGTGCGCGTTCCAAACTCCAGTATGGGCCTGACGTACACGGTGTACAATGTCTTGAACGATTCCTTATTAAGGTATCGGAAAACTGTTCTCAGGTTTGCCAGGCGCCCATACGCTGCAGCAGTTACCTGGTTGTTGTGTGCTTCCGGAGACATGCTCGGTGTTATACTCACTCCAAGATCTTTCACTTTGAGCGAGGTTTGCAGTCTTTGGCCACTTAGCCGATACTCTGTCTGCGGTCTTCTGTGCCCTTCCCCTATCTTCATGACTTTGCATTTGGCGGGATTAAATTCGAGAAGCCAGTTGCTGGACCAGATGTCCAGTCTGTCCAGGTCTCTTTGAAGTCCTGCCCGGTCCTCATCTGATTTAATTCTCCTCATTAACTTCACATCGTTTGCGAAAAGGGACACTTCTGAGTCCAACTCTTCCATCATGTCGTTCACATATACCAAAAATAGCACTGGTCCTTGGACCGATCCCTGTGGGACCCCGTTCGTCACAGGTGCCCACTGTGATACATCATTACGTACCATGACTCGTTGTTGCCTCCCTGTCAGGTATTCTCTGATCCATTGCAGTGCCCTTCCTGTTATATGAGCCTGATCCTCTAGCTTCTGCACTAATCTCTTTTGAGGAACTGTGTCAAAGGCCTTCTTGCAGTCCAAGAAGATGCAATCAACCCACACCTCTCTCTCGCGTCTTACTTCTGTTACTTGATCATAAAACTCCACAAGGTTTGTGACACAGGATTTTCCTTCCATGTGTCCATGCTGGTTGGCTTTTATACTCTTGTTCCGTTCCAGGTGCTCCACCACTCTCCTCCTGATAATCTTCTCAATAACTTTGCATACTATACACGTCAGTGGCACAGGTCTATAGTTTAGTGCCTCTTTTCTGTCTCCTTTTTTAAAAATGGGAACTACATTTGCCGACTTCCATACCTCAGGTAGTTGCCCAGTTTCCAGGGACGTGTTGAAGATTGTGGTAAGTGGCACACACAACATATCCGCTCCCTCTCTAAGGACCCACGGGGAGATGTTGCCAGGTCCCATTGCCTTCGAGGTATCGATTCCTTGCTGGTGTCCCCATCTGGTCTGTCCCCCGAGAGGCCTTCTTGTCTCCACTGTAAATACTTCCTTAAATCTCATGTTGAGCTCCTCACATACCTCTTGATCGTTTCTTGTGAGTTCTTCACCTTCTTTCCTCAGCCTTATCACCTGGTCTTTGACTGTTGTCTTCGTCCTAATGTGGGTATACAGCAGTTTCGGGTCAGACTTGACTTTCGATGCAATGTCGTTTTCATACTGTCGCTGGGCCTCCCTCCTTATCTGTGCGTACTCGTTTCTGGCTCTTCGACTAATCTCCTTATTTTCCTGGGTTCTTTGCCTCCTGTACCTTTTCCATTCTCTGGTGCACTTAGTTTTTGCCTCCCTACACCTTCGGGTAAACCAAGGACTCGCTTTGGTCTTCCTATTATTTCTGTTTCCCTTGGGAACAAACCTTTCCTCTGCCTCCTTGCACTTTGTTGCTACATATTCCATCATCTCGTTTACTGATTTTCCTGCCAGGTCTCTGTCCCACTAAACGTCCTGCAGGAAGTTCCTCATAAGATAAGATAAGATTTCGTTCGGATTTTTAACCCCGGAGGGTTAGCCACCCAGGATAACCCAAGAAAGTCAGTGCGTCATCGAGGACTGTCTAACTTATTTCCATTGGGGTCCTTAATCTTGTCCCCCAGGATGCGACCCACACCAGTCGACTAACACCCAGGTACCTATTTGCTGCTAGGTGAACAGGACAACAGGTGTAAGGAAACGTGTCGAAATGTTTCCACCCGCCAGGAATCGAACCCGGGCCCTCCGTGTGTGAAGCGGGAGCTTTAGCCACCAGGCCACCGGGCCACTTCATACCTGTGTGAGTGTGTGTGTGTGTGTGTGTGTGTGTGTGTGTGTGTACTCACCTAGTTGTACTCACCTAGTTGAGGTTGCGGGGGTCGAGTCCGAGCTCCTGGCCCCGCCTCTTCACTGATCGCTACTAGGTCACTCTCCCTGAGCCGTGAGCTTTATCATACCTCTGCTTAAAACTATGTATGGATCCTGCCTCCACTACATCGCTTCC
Source organism: Cherax quadricarinatus (assembly GCF_038502225.1). NCBI lineage: Eukaryota > Metazoa > Arthropoda > Malacostraca > Decapoda > Parastacidae > Cherax > Cherax quadricarinatus. Next base: position 9,492,566 of record NC_091300.1, on the reverse strand, counting down.
CAAACTATTCCACTTACTGACTACTCTGTGGCTGAAGAAATACTTCCTAACATCCCTGTGATTCATCTGTGTCTTCAGCTTCCAACTGTGTCCCCTTGTTACTGTGTCCAATCTCTGGAACATCCTGTCTTTGTCCACCTTGTCAATTCCTCTCAGTATTTTGTATGTCGTTATCATGTCCCCCGTATCTCTCCTGTCCTCCAGTGTCGTCAGGTTGATTTCCCTTAACCTCTCCTCGTAGGACATACCTCTTAGCTCTGGGACTAGTCTTGTTGCAAACCTTTGCACTTTCTCTAGTTTCTTCACGTGCTTGGCTAGGTGTGGGTTCCAAACTGGTGCCGCATACTCCAATATGGGCCTAACATACACGGTGTACAGGGTCCTGAATGATTCCTTATTAAGATGTCGGAATGCTGTTCTGAGGTTTGCTAGGCGCCCATATGCTGCAGCAGTTATTTGGTTGATGTGCGCTTCAGGAGATGTGCCTGGTGTTATA
>NC_091300.1:9462070-9487070 GCF_038502225.1 Cherax quadricarinatus | reverse complement strand
GGCAGTGATGTGACCCTGGTGGATACACAGTACCTGGCAGTGATGTCACCGTGGTGGGTACACAGTACCTGGCAGTGATGTGACACTGGTGGGTACACAGTTCCTCTCAGTGATGTGACCCTGGTGGTACACAGTACCTGGCAGTGATGTGACACTGGTGGGTACTCAGTACCTGGCAGTGATGTCACCGTGGTGGGTACACAGTACCTGGCAGTGATGTGACACTGGTGGGTACACAGTACCTGGCAATGATGTGACCCTGGTGGGAACACAGTACCTGGCAGAGACGTGACCCTGGTGGGTACAACAGTGCCTGGCAGTGATGTGATCTTGCTGGGTACACAGTACCTGGCAGTGATGTGACCCTGGTGGGTACACAGTACCTGGCAGTGATGTGAACCTGGTGGGTACACAGTACCTGACAGTGATGTGACCCTCGTGGGTACATAGTACCTGGCAGTGATGAGACCCTGGTGGGTACACAGTACCTGGCAGAGACGTGACCCTGGTGGGTACACAGTACCTGGCAGTGACGTGACCCTGGTGGGTACAATAGTGCCTGGCAGTGATGTGACTCTGGTGGGTACACATTACCTGACAGTGACGTGACCCTGGTGGATACAATAGTGCTTGGCAGTGACATGACCCTGGTGGGTACAACAGTGCCTTACAGTGACGTGGCCCTGGTGGGTACACAGTACCTGGCAGTGACGTGACCCTGGTTGGTACAATAGTGCCTGGAAGTACAACAATCCCTGGCAGTGAGGTGACCCTGATGGGTACAATAGTGCTTGGCTGTGACGTGACCCTGGTGGGTACAACAGTGCCTGGCAGTGATGTGGCCTTAGTGGGTACACAGTTCCTGGCAGTGACGTAACCCTGGTGGGTACAACAGTGCCTGGCAGTGACGTGACCCTGGTTTGTACAACAGTGCCTGGCAGTGGCGTGACCCTGCTGGGTACACACTGCCTGGCAGTGACGTCACTCTAGTGAGTACACAGTGAGTGGCCTTGACATGACCCTGATGTGCACTGATGTGCCCACCAGGGTATGGTGGTGGTAGTGGTTGTGGTGGTGGTGGTAGTGGTGGTAATGATGGTAGTGGTGGTGGTGGTGGTGGTGGTAGTGGTGGTGGTGGGGGTAGTGGTGGTGGTGGTGGTGGTGGTGGTAGTGATGGTGATGGTGTTGGTGGTAGTGGTGGTGGTGGTGGTGGTAGTGGCAGTGGTGGTGGTAGTGGTAGTGATGGTAGTAGTGGTGGTGGTGGTGGTGGTGATGATGGTGGTGGTGATGATGGTGGTGGTTGTGGTGGTGTAGGGTAAGAGTAGTGGGGAGATATCTATCTGGTGAGGGAGAGAGGTTAGGACTCAAGAACAGGTCAGTAATCCAGAATCTCGTCCAGGATAACATCCAAACGACCAAGCAGGGAATTTTTTTTCGTTATATTTTAAGTACTTACGTAGTGAATCGTTGCAACCTGCCAGGAAACGATTAAAATCCCAACCTAATAAACTGGAAAGCAAGCCATTCCAGGGACCTTTTAAATTGCCAGTGACCAAATACTTCGAGAGAGCAGGTCACAGAATGACAGTGATCTCACGTCTTAATAATTCACAGAATCAACACCAGCTAGACAAGTTTTCCTTTTGTCTGGCATGATGTATGACCACGTGTACAACCTTTGTCATAACCTATGGTCACTTGTACAACCTTTGACATGACCTATGACCACCTGTACAACCTTCGACATGACCTATGACCACCTCTACAAACTTTGAGATGACCTCCTCTGTTACGGTGAAAGTAAGGCCGTCACTTCACCTCGAACAACCTCACGCTTGTGATTGGTGAGGTAATCTCTATCGCCTCGTGACTCGCCCAATTTTCTACCAGAGTTCCTGGTCTTGATTCCAGTGTTCCTTGTCTTGATTCCATTGTTCCTGGTCTTGATTCCAGTGTTCCTTGTCTTTACTCCAGCGTTCCTGGTCTTGATTCCAGTGTTCCTTGTCTTGATTCCAGTGTTCCTGGCTTGTACATCTTGATTCCAGTGCTCCTCGCAGGTAGATCTTGATTCCAATGCCCTTCGCAGGTAGATCTTGATTCCAATGGTCCTCGCAGGTAGGTCTTAATTCCAGTGCTCCTCGCAGGTAGGTCTTGATTCCAGTGTTCCTTGCAGGTAGGTCTTGATTCCAGTGTTCCTGGCAAGTAGGTCTTGATTCCAGTGTTCCTGGCATGAAGGTCTTGATTCCAGTGCTCCTCGCTGGTAGGTCTTGACTCCAGTATTCCTTGCAGGTAGGTCTTGATTCCAGTTTTCCTAGCAAGTAGGCCTTGATTAAAGTGTTCCTCGCAGGCAGGTCTTGCTTCCAGTGCTCCTCGAAGGTAGGTCTTGATTAGAGTGTTCCTGGCATGTAGGTCTTGATTCCAGTGCTCCTCGCAGGTAGGTCTTGATTCCAGTGTTCCTTGCAGGTAGGTCTTGATTCCAGTGTTCCTGGCAAGTAGGTCTTGATTCCAGTGTTCCTGGCATGTAGGTCTTGATTCCAGTGCTCCACGCTGGTAGGTCTAGACTCCAGTGTTCCTTGCAGGTAGGTCATGATTCCAGTTTTCCTAGCAAGTAGGTCTTGATTCCAGTGTTCCTCGCAGGTAGGTCTTGATTCCAGTGCTCCTCGCAGGTAGGTCTTGATTAGAGTGTTCCTGGCATGTAGGTCTTGATTCCAGTGCTCCTCGCAGATAGGTCTTGATTACAGTGCTCCTCGCAGGTAGATCTTGATTCCAATTGTCCTCGCAGGTAGGTCTTGATTCCATTGCTCCTCGCAGGTAGGTCTTGATTCCAGTGCTCCTCGCTGGTAGGTCTTGATCCCAGTGTTCCTTGCAGGTAGGTCTTGATTCCAGTGCTCCTCGCAGGTAGGTTTTGATTACAGTGTTCCTGGCATGTAGGTCTTGATTCCAGTGCTCCTCGCAGGTAGGTCTTGATTCCAGTGCTCCTCGCAGGTAGATCTTGATTCCAATGGTCCTCGCAGGTAGGTCTTGATTCAAGTGCTCCTCGCTGGTAGGTCTTGATTCCAGTGCTCCTAGCAGGTAGGTTTTGATTAGAGTGTTCCTGGCATGTAGATCTTGATTCCAGTGCTCCTCGCAGGTAGGTCTTGATTCCAGTGCTCCTCGCTGGTAGGTCTTGATTCCAGTGTTCCTGGCATGTAGGTCTTGATTTCAGTGCTCCTCGCAGGTAGGTCTTGATTCCATTGTTCCTGGCATGTAGGTCTTGACTCCAGTGCTCCTCGCAGGTAGGTCTTGATTCAAGTGCTCCTCGCAGGTAGGTCTTCATTCCAGTGTTCCCGGCATGTAGGTCTTGATTCCAGTGTTCCTCGCAGGTAGGTCTTGATTCCAGTGCTCCTCGCAGGTAGGTCTTGATTCCAGTGCTCCTCGCTGGCAGGTCTTAATTCCAGTGCTCCTCGCAGGTAGGTCTTGATTACAGTGCTCCTCGCAGGTAGGTCTTGATTCCAGTGCTCCTGGCATGTAGGTCTTGATTCCAGTGCTCCTCGCTGGTAGGTCTTGATTCTAGTGTTCCTGGCATGTAGGTCTTGATTCAAGTGCTCCTCGCAGGAAGGTCTTGATTCCAGTGCTCCTCGTAGGTAGGTCTTGATTCCAGTGCTCCTGCCATGTAGGTCTTGATTCCAGTGCTCTTCGTAGGTAGGTCTTGATTCCAGTGCTCCTCGCAAGTAGGTCCTGATTCCAGTGCTCCTCGCAGGTAGGTCTTGATTCCAGTGTTCCTGGCATGTAGGTCTTGATTCCAGTGCTCCTCGCAGGTAGGTCTTGATTCCAGTGTTCCTGGCATGTAGGTCTTGATTCCAGTGCTCCTCGCAGGTAGATCTTGATTCCAGTGCTCCTCGCAGGTAGGTCTTGATTCCAGTGCTCCTCGCAGGTAGGTCTTGATTCCAGTGTTCCTGGCATGTAAATCTTGATTCCAGTGCTCCTCGCAGGTAGATCTCGATTCCAGTGTTCCTAGCATGTAGGTCTTGATTCCAGTGCTCCTCGCACGAAGGTCTTGATTCCAGTGCTCCTCGCAGGTAGGTCTTGATTCTAGTTCTCCTCGCAGGTAGGTCTTGATTCCAGTGCTCCTCGCAGGTTGGTCTTGATTCCAGAGTTCCTTGCATGTAGGTCTTAATTCCAGTGCTCCTCGCAGGTAGGCCTTGATTCCAGTGCTCCTGGCATGTAAGTCTTGATTCCAGTGCTCCTCGCAGGTAGGTCTTGATTCCAGTGCTCCTCACTGGTAGGTCTTGATTCCAGTGTTCCTGGCATGTAGGTCTTAATTCCAGTGCTCCTCGCAGGTAGCTCTTGATTCCAGTGTTCCTGGCATGTAGGTCTAAATTCCAGTGCTCCTCGCAGGTAGGTCTTGATTCCAGTGTTCCTCGCAGGTAGGTCTTGATTACAGTGTACCTGGCATGTAGGTCTTAATTCCAGTGCTCCTAGCAGGTAGGTCTTGATTCCAGTGCTCCTCTCAGGTAGGTATTGATTTCAGTGTTCCCGGCAGGTAGGTCTTAATTCCAGTGCTCCTCGCAGGTAGGTCTTGATTCCAGTGCTCCTCGCTGGTAGGTCTTGATTCCAGTTTTCCTGGAATGTAGGTCTTAATTCCAGTGCTCCTCGCAGGTAGGTCTTGATTACAGTGTTCCTAGCATGTAGGTCTTAATTCCCGTGCTCTTCGCAGGTAGGTCTTGATTCCAGTGCTCCTCGCAGGTAGGTTTTGATTCCAGTGCTCCTGGTATGTAGATTTTGATTCCAGTGCTCCTCGCAGGTAGGTCTTGATTCCAGTGTTCCTGGCATGTAGGTCTTGATTCCAGTGCCCCTCGCAGGTAGGTCTTGATTCCAGTGTTCCTGGCAGGTAGGTATTGATTCCATTGCTCCTCGAAGGAAGGTCTTGATTCCAGTGCTCCTTGCAGGTAGGTCTTGATACCAGTGCTCCTCGCAGGTAGGTCTTGATTCCAGTGTTCCTGGCATGTAGGTCTTGATTCCAGTGCTTCTCGCAGGTAGGTCTTGATTCCAGTGTACCTGGCATGTAGGTCTTAATTCCAGTGCTCCTCGCAGGTAGGTCTTGATTCCAGTGCTCCTCGCTGGTAGGTCTTGATTCCAGTTTTCCTGGAATGTAGGTCTTAATTCCAGTGCTCCTCGCAGGTAGGTCTTGATTACAGTGTTCCTAGCATGTAGGTCTTAATTCCCGTGCTCCTCGCAGGTAGGTTTTGATTCCAGTGCTCCTGTTATGTAGATTTTGATTCCAGTGCTCCTCGCAGGTAGGTCTTGATTCCAGTGTTCCTGGCATGTAGGTCTTGATTCCAGTGCCCCTCGCAGGTAGGTCTTGATTCCAGTGTTCCTGGCAGGTAGGTCTTGATTCCATTGCTCCTCGAAGGAAGGTCTTGATTCCAGTGCTCCTCGCAGGTAGGTCTTGATTCCAGTGCTCCTCGCAGGTAGGTCTTGATTCCATTGTTCCTGGCATGTAGGTCTTGATTTCAATGCTCTTCGCAGAAAGATCTTGATTCCGGTGCTCCTCGCAGGTAGGTCTTGATTCCAGTTCTCCTCGCAGGTAGGTCAGGTAGGTCTTGATTCCAGTGCTCCTCGCAGGTATGTCTTGATTCCAGTGTTCCTTGCATGAAGGTCTTAATTCCAGTGCTTCTCGCAGGTAGGTCTTGATTCCAGTGCTCCTCGCAGGTAGGTCTTGATTTCAGTGTTCCTGGCATGTAGGTTTTGATTCCAGTGCTCCTCGCAGGTAGGTCTTGATTCCAGTGCTCCTCGCAGGTAGATATTGATTCCAATGGTCCTCGCAGGTAGGTCTTGATTCCATTGCTCCTCGCATGTAGGTCTTGATTCCAGTGCTCCTCGCAGGTAGGTCTTCATTCCAGTGCTCCTCGCTGGTAGGTCTTGATTCCAGTGTTCCTGGCATGTAGGTCTTGATTTCAGTGCTCCTCGCAGGTAGGTCTTGATTCCAGTGTTCCTGGCATGTAGGTCTTGACTCCAGTGCTCCTCGCAGGTAGGTCTTGATTCCAGTGCTCCTCGCAGGTAGGTCTTGATTCCAGTGTTCCTGGCATGTAGGTCTTGATTCCAGTGCTCCTCGCAGGTAGGTCTTGATTCCAGTGCTCCTCGCAGGTAGGTTTTGATTCCAGTGCTCCTCGCTGGCAGGTCTTAATTCCAGTGCTCCTCGCAGGTAGGTCTTGATTCCAGTGCTTCTCGCTGGCAGGTCTTAATTCCAGTGCTCCTCGCGGGTAGGTCTTGATTCCAGTGCTCCTCGCAGGTAGGTCTTGATTTCAGTGTTCCTGGCATGTAGGTTTTGATTCCAGTGCTCCTGGCAGGTAGGTCTTGATTCCAGTGCTCCTCGCAGGTAGATATTGATTCCAATGGTCCTCGCAGGTAGGTCTTGATTCCATTGCTCCTCGCATGTAGGTCTTGATTCCAGTGCTGCTCGCTGGTAGGTCTTGATTCCAGTGTTCCTGGCATGTAGGTCTTGATTTCAGTGCTCCTCGCAGGTAGGTCTTGATTCCAGTGCTCCTCGCAGGTAGGTCTTGATTCCAGTGCTCCTCGCGCGTAGGTCTTGATTCCCGTGCTCCTCGCTGGTAGGTCTTGATTCCAGTATTCCTGGCATGTAGGTCTTGATTCCAGTGCTCCTCGCAGGTACGTCTTGATTCCAGTGCTCCTCGCAGGTAGGTCTTGATTCCAGTGCTCCTCGCTGGCAGGTCTTAATTCCAGTGCTCCTCGCAGGTAGGTCTTGATTCCAGTTTTCCTGGAATGTAGGTCTTAATTCCAGTGCTCCTCGCAGGTAGGTCTTGATTACAGTGTTCCTAGCATGTAGGTCTTAATTCCCGTGCTCTTCGCAGGTAGGTCTTGATTCCAGTGCTCCTCGCAGGTAGGTTTTGATTCCAGTGCTCCTGGTATGTAGATTTTGATTCCAGTGCTCCTCGCAGGTAGGTCTTGATTCCAGTGTTCTGGCATGTAGGTCTTGATTCCAGTGCCCCTCGCAGGTAGGTCTTGATTCCAGTGTTCCTGGCAGGTAGGTATTGATTCCATTGCTCCTCGAAGGAAGGTCTTGATTCCAGTGCTCCTTGCAGGTAGGTCTTGATTCCAGTGCTCCTCGCAGGTAGGTCTTGATTCCAGTGTTCCTGGCATGTAGGTCTTGATTCCAGTGCTTCTCGCAGGTAGGTCTTGATTCCAGTGTACCTGGCATGTAGGTCTTAATTCCAGTGCTCCTCGCAGGTAGGTCTTGATTCCAGTGCTCCTCGCTGGTAGGTCTTGATTCCAGTTTTCCTGGAATGTAGGTCTTAATTCCAGTGCTCCTCGCAGGTAGGTCTTGATTACAGTGTTCCTAGCATGTAGGTCTTAATTCCCGTGCTCTTCGCAGGTAGGTCTTGATTCCAGTGCTCCTCGCAGGTAGGTTTTGATTCCAGTGCTCCTGTTATGTAGATTTTGATTCCAGTGCTCCTCGCAGGTAGGTCTTGATTCCAGTGTTCCTGGCATGTAGGTCTTGATTCCAGTGCCCCTCGAAGGCAGGTCTTGATTCCAGTGTTCCTGGCAGGTAGGTCTTGATTCCATTGCTCCTCGAAGGAAGGTCTTGATTCCAGTGCTCCTCGCAGGTAGGTCTTGATTCCAGTGCTCCTCGCAGGTAGGTCTTGATTCCATTGTTCCTGGCATGTAGGTCTTGATTTCAATGCTCTTCGCAGAAAGATCTTGATTCCGGTGCTCCTCGCAGGTAGGTCTTGATTCCAGTTCTCCTCGCAGGTAGGTCAGGTAGGTCTTGATTCCAGTGCTCCTCGCAGGTATGTCTTGATTCCAGTGTTCCTTGCATGAAGGTCTTAATTCCAGTGCTTCTCGCAGGTAGGTCTTGATTCCAGTGCTCCTCGCAGGTAGGTCTTGATTTCAGTGTTCCTGGCATGTAGGTTTTGATTCCAGTGCTCCTCGCAGGTAGGTCTTGATTCCAGTGCTCCTCGCAGGTAGATATTGATTCCAATGGTCCTCGCAGGTAGGTCTTGATTCCATTGCTCCTCGCATGTAGGTCTTGATTCCAGTGCTCCTCGCAGGTAGGTCTTCATTCCAGTGCTCCTCGCTGGTAGGTCTTGATTCCAGTGTTCCTGGCATGTAGGTCTTGATTTCAGTGCTCCTCGCAGGTAGGTCTTGATTCCAGTGTTCCTGGCATGTAGGTCTTGACTGCAGTGCTCCTCGCAGGTAGGTCTTGATTCCAGTGCTCCTCGCAGGTAGGTCTTGATTCCAGTGTTCCTGGCATGTAGGTCTTGATTCCAGTGCTCCTCGCAGGTAGGTCTTGATTCCAGTGCTCCTCGCAGGTAGGTTTTGATTCCAGTGCTCCTCGCTGGCAGGTCTTAATTCCAGTGCTCCTCGCAGGTAGGTCTTGATTCCAGTGCTTCTCGCTGGCAGGTCTTAATTCCAGTGCTCCTCGCAGGTAGGTCTTGATTCCAGTGCTCCTCGCAGGTAGGTCTTGATTTCAGTGTTCCTGGCATGTAGGTTTTGATTCCAGTGCTCCTGGCAGGTAGGTCTTGATTCCAGTGCTCCTCGCAGGTAGATATTGATTCCAATGGTCCTCGCAGGTAGGTCTTGATTCCATTGCTCCTCGCATGTAGGTCTTGATTCCAGTGCTGCTCGCTGGTAGGTCTTGATTCCAGTGTTTCTGGCATGTAGGTCTTGATTTCAGTGCTCCTCGCAGGTAGGTCTTGATTCCAGTGCTCCTCGCAGGTAGGTCTTGATTCCAGTGCTCCTCGCGCGTAGGTCTTGATTCCCGTGCTCCTCGCTGGTAGGTCTTGATTCCAGTATTCCTGGCATGTAGGTCTTGATTCCAGTGCTCCTCGCAGGTACGTCTTGATTCAAGTGCTCCTCGCAGGTAGGTCTTGATTCCAGTGCTCCTCGCTGGCAGGTCTTAATTCCAGTGCTCCTCGCAGGTAGGTCTTGATTACAGTGCTCCTCGCAGGTAGGTCTTGATTGCAGTGCTCCTGGCATGTAGGTCATGATTCCAGTGCTCCTCGCTGGTAGGTCTTGATTCTAGTGTTCCTGGCATGTAGGTCTTGATTCAAGTGCTCCTCGCAGGAAGGTCTTGATTCCAGTGCTCCTCGCAGGTAGGTCTTGATTACAGTGTTCCTGGCATGTAGGTCTTGATTCCAGTGCTCCTCGCAGGTAGGTCTTGATTCCAGTGTTCCTGGCATGTAGATCTTGATTCCAGTGCTCCTCGCAGGTAGGTCTTAATTCCAGTGTTCCTGGCATGTAGGTCTTGATTCCAGTGCTTCTCGCAGGTAGGTCTTGATTCCAGTGCTCCTGGCATGTAGGTCTTGATTCCAGTGCTCCTCGCAAGTAGGTCTTGATTCCAGTGCTCCTCGCGCGTAGGTCTTGATTCCCGTGCACCTCGCTGGTAGGTCTTGATTCCAGTATTCCTGGCATGTAGGTCTTGATTCCAGTGCTCCTCGCAGGTACGTCTTGATTCCAGTGCTCCTCGCAGGTAGGTCTTGATTCCAGTGCTCCTCGCTGGCAGGTCTTGATTCCAGTGCTCCTCGCAAGTAGGTCCTGATTCCAGTGCTCCTCGCAGTTAGGTCTTGATTCCAGTGTTCCTGGCATGTAGGTCTTGATTCCAATGCTCCTCGCAGGTAGGTCTTGATTCCAGTGTTCCTGGCATGCAGGTCTTGATTCCAGTGCTCCTCGCAGGCAGGACTTGACTCCAGTGTTCCTGGCATGTAGGTCTTGATTCCAGTACTCCTCGCAGGTAGGTCTTGATTCCAGTGTTCCTGGCCTGTAGGTCTTGATTCCAGTGCTCCTCGCAGGTAGATCTTGCTTCCAGTGCTCCTCGCAGGTAGGTCTTGATTCCAGTGCTCCTCGCAGGTAGGTCTTGATTCCAGTGTTCCTGGCATGTAGGTCTTGATTCCAGTGCTCCTCGCAGGTAGATCTTGATTCCAGTGTTCCTAGCATGCAGGTCTTGATTCCAGTGCTCCTCGCAGGTAGGTCTTGATTCTAGTTCTCCTCTCAGGTAGGTCTTGATTCCAGTTCTCCTCGCAGATAGGTCTTGATTCCAGAGTTCCTTGCATGTAGGTCTTAATTCCAGTGCTCCTCGCAGGTAGGCCTTGATTCCAGTGCTCCTGGCATGTAAGTCTTGATTCCGGTGCTCCTCGCAGGTAGGTCTTGATTCCAGTGCTCCTCACTGGTAGGTCTTGATTCCAGTGTTCCTGGCATGTAGGTCTAAATTCCAGTGCTCCTCGCAGGTAGGTCTTTATTCCAGTGCTTTTCGCAGGTAGGGCTTGATTCCAGTGTACCTGTCATGTAGGTCTTAATTCTAGTGCTCCTCGCAGGTAGGTCTTGATTCCAGTGCTCCTCGCAGTAGGTCTTGATTCCAGTGCTCCTCGCTGGTAGGTCTTGATTCCAGTGTTCCTGGCATGTAGGTCTTGATTCCAGTGCTCCTCGCAGGTAGGTTTTGATTACAGTGTTCGTGGCATGTAGGTCTTGATTCCAGTGCTCCTCGCAGGTATGTCTTGATTCCAGTGTTCCTTGCATGAAGGTCTTAATTCCAGTGCTTCTCGCAGGTAGGTCTTGATTCCAGTGCTCCTCGCTGGTAGGTCTTGATTCCAGCCTTCCTGGCGTGTAGGTCTTGACTCCAGTGCTCCTCGCAGGTAGGTCTTGATTCCAGTGCTCCTCGCAGGTAGATATTGATTCCAATGGTCCTCGCAGGTAGGTCTTGATTCCATTGCTCCTCGCATGTAGGTCTTGATTCCAGTGGTCCTCGCAGGTAGGTCTTGATTCCAGTGTTCCTGGCATGTAGGTCTTGATTCCAGTGCTCCTCCCAGGTAGGTCTTGATTCCAGTGCTCCTCGCTGGTAGGTCTTGATTCCAGTGTTCCTGTCATGTAGGTCTTAATTCCAGTGCTCCTCGCAGGTAGGTCTTGATTCCAGTGCTCCTCGCTGGTAGGTCTTGATTCCAGTGTTCCTGGCATGTAGGTGTTGATTCCAGTGCTCCTCGCAGGTAGATCTTTATTCCAGTGTTCCTGGCATGTAGGTCTTGATTCCAATGCTCTTCGCAGGAAGGTCTTGATTCCGGTGCTCCTCGCAGGTAGGTCTTGATTCCAGTTCTCCTCGCAGGTAGGTCTTGATTCCAGTGCTCCTCGCAGGTAGGTCCTGTTTCCAGTGTTCCTGGCATGAAGGTCTTAATTCCAGTGCTCCTCGAAGGTAGGTCTTGATTCCAGTGCTCCTCGCTGGTAGGTCTTGATTACAGTGTTCCTGGCATGTAGGTGTTGATTCCAGTGCTCCTCGCAGGTAGATCTTTATTCCAGTGTTCCTGGCATGTAGGTCTTGATTCCAATGCTCTTCGCAGGAAGGTCTTGATTCCGGTGCTCCTCGCAGGTAGGTCTTGATTCCAGTTCTCCTCGCAGGTAGGTCTTGATTCCAGTGCTCCTCGCAGGTAGGTCCTGTTTCCAGTGTTCCTGGCATGAAGGTCTTAATTCCAGTGCTCCTCGCAGGTAGGTCTTGATTCCAGTGCTCCTCGCAGGTAGGTCTTGATTTCAGTGTTCCTGGCATGTAGGTTTTGATTCCAGTGCTCCTCGCTGGTAGGTCTTGATTCCAGTGTTCCTGTCATGTAGGTCTTAATTCCAGTGCTCCTCGCAGGTAGGTCTTGATTCCAGTGCTCCTCGCTGGTAGGTCTTGATTCCAATGTTCCTGGCATGTAGGTGTTGATTTCAGTGCTCCTCGCAGGTAGATCTTTATTCCAGTGTTCCTGGCATGTAGGTCTTGATTCCAATGCTCTTCGCAGGTAGGTCTTGATTCCAGTGTTCCTGGCATGTAGGTCTTGATTCCAGTGCTCCTCGCAGGTAGATCTTGATTCCAGTGTTCCTAGCATGCAGGTCTTGATTCCAGTGCTCCTCGCAGGTAGGTCTTGATTCTAGTTCTCCTCGCAGGTAGGTCTTGATTCCAGTGCTCCTCGCAGATAGGTCTTGATTCCAGAGTTCCTTGCATGTAGGTCTTAATTCCAGTGCTCCTCGCAGGTAGGCCTTGATTCCAGTGCTCCTGGCATGTAAGTCTTGATTCCGGTGCTCCTCGCAGGTAGGTCTTGATTCCAGTGCTCCTCACTGGTAGGTCTTGATTCCAGTGTACCTGGCATGTAGGTCTTAATTCTAGTGCTCCTCGCAGGTAGGTCTTGATTCCAGTGCTCCTCGCAGTAGGTCTTGATTCCAGTGCTCCTCGCTGGTAGGTATTGATTCCAGTGTTCCTGGCAGGTAGGTCTTGATTCCAGTGTTCCTGGCATGTAGGTCTTGATTCCAGTGCCACTCGCAGGTAGGTCTTGATTCCAGTGTTCCTGGCAGGTAGGTCTTGATTGCAGTGCTCCTCGCAGGAAGGTCTTGATTCCAGTGCTCCTCGCAGGTAGGGCTTGAATCCAATGCTCCTCGCAGGTAGGTCTTCATTCCAATGCTCTTCGCAGGAAGGTCTTGATTCCGGTGCTCCTCGCAGGTAGGTCTTAATTCCAGTGCTCCTCGCAGGTAGGTCTTGATTCCAGTGCTCCTCGCTGGTAGGTCTTCATTTCAGTGTTCCTGGCATGTAGGTTTTAATTCCAATGGTCCTCGCAGGTAGGTCTTGATTCCATTGCTCCTCGCATGTAGGTCTTGATTCCAGTGCTCCTCGCAGGTAGGTCTTGATTCCAGTGTTCCTGGCATGTAGGTCTTGATTCCAGTGCTCCTCGCAGGTAGGTTTTGATTACAGTGTTCGTGGCATGTAGGTCTTGATTCCAGTGCTCCTAGCAGGTAGGTCTTGATTCCATTGCTCCTCGGTGGTAGGTCTTGATTCCAGTGTTCCTGGCATGTAGGTCTTGATTCCAGGTCTACTCGCAGGTAGGTCATGATTCCAGTCTTCCTGGCGTGTAGGTCTTGACTCCAGTGCTCCTCGCAGGTAGGTCTTGATTCCAGTGCTCCTCGCAGGTAGATATTGATTCCAATGGTCCTCGCAGGTAGGTCTTGATTCCATTGCTCCTCGCATGTAGGTCTTGATTCCAGTGCTCCTCGCAGGTAGGTCTTGATTCCAGTGTTCCTGGCATGTAGGTCTTCATTCCAGTGCTCCTCGCAGGTAGGTCTTGATTCCAGTGCTTTTCGCTGGTAGGTCTTGATACCAGTGTTCCTGTCATGTAGGTCTTAATTCCAGTGCTCCTCGCAGGTAGGTCTTGATTCCAGTGTTCCTGGCATGTAGGTGTTGATTCCAGTGCTCCTCGCAGGTAGATCTTTATTCCACTGTTCCTGGCATGTAGGTCTTGATTCCAATGCTCCTCGCAGGAAGGTCTTGATTCCGGTGCTCCTCGCAGGTAGGTCTTGATTCCAGTTCTCCTCGCAGGTAGGTCTTGATTCCAGTGCTCCTCGCAGGTAGGTCTTGATTCCAGTGTTCCTGGCATGAAGGTCTTAATTCCAGTGCTCCTCGCAGGTAGGTCTTGATTCCAGTGCTCCTCGCAGGTAGGTCTTGATTTCAGTGTTCCTGGCATGTAGGTTTTGATTCCAGTGCTCCTTGCAGGTAGGTCTTGATTCCAGTGCTCCTCGCAGGTAGATATTGATTCCAATGGTCCTCGTAGGTAAGTCTTGATTCCATTGCTCCTCGCATGTAGGTCTTGATTCCAGTGCTCCTCGCAGGTAGGTCTTGATTCCAGTGTTCCTGGCATGTAGGTCTTGATTCCAGTGCTCCTGGCACGTAAGTCTTGATTCCGGTGCTCCTCGCAGGTAGGTCTTGATTCCAGTGCTCCTCACTGGTAGGTCTTGATTCCAATGTTCCTGGCATGTAGGTCTAAATTCCAGTGCTCCTCGCAGGTAGGTCTTTATTCCAGTGCTTTTCGCAGGTAGGTCTTGATTCCAGTGTACCTGGTATGTAGGTCTTAATTCTAGTGCTCCTCGCAGGTAGGTCTTGATTCCAGTGCTCCTCGCAGTAGGTCTTGATTCCAGTGCTCCTCGCTGGTAGGTCTTGATTTCAGTGTTCCTGGCATGTAGGTCTTGATTCCAGTGCTCCTCGCAGGTAGGTTTTGATTACAGTGTTCGTGGCATGTAGGTCTTGATTCCAGTGCTCCTAGCAGGTAGGTCTTGATTCCAGTGCTCCTCGGTGGTAGGTCTTGATTCCTGTGTTCCTGGCATGTAGGTCTTGATTCCAGTGCTCCTCGCGGGTAGGTCTTGATTCCAGCCTTCCTGGCGTGTAGGTCTTGACTCCAGTGCTCCTCGCAGGTAGGTCTTGATTCCAGTGCTCCTCGCAGGTAGATATTGATTCCAATGGTCCTCGCAGGTAGGTCTTGATTCCATTGCTCCTCGCATGTAGGTCTTGATTCCAGTGCTCCTCGCAGGTAGGTCTTGATTCCAGTGTTCCTGGCATGTAGGTCTTGATTCCAGTGCTCCTCGCAGGTAGGTCTTGATTCCAGTGCTCCTCGCTGGTAGGTCTTGATTCCAGTGTTCCTGTCATGTAGGTCTTAATTCCAGTGCTCTTCGCAGGTAGGTCTTGATTCCAGTGCTCCTCGCTGGTAGGTCTTGATTTCAGTGTTCCTGGCATGTAGGTGTTGATTCCAGTGCTCCTCGCAGGTAGATCTTTATTCCAGTGTTCCTGGCATGTAGGTCTTGATTCCAATGCTCTTCGGAGGAAGGTCTTGATTCCGGTGCTCCTCGCAGGTAGGTCTTGATTCCAGTTCTCCTCGCAGGTAGGTCTTGATTCCAGTGCTCCTCGCAGGTAGGTCCTGTTTCCAGTGTTCCTGGCATGAAGGTCTTAATTCCAGTGCTCCTCGCAGGTAGGTCTTGATTTCAGTGTTCCTGGCATGTAGGTTTTGATTCCAGTGCTCCTCGCTGCTAGGTCTTGATTCCAGTGTTCCTGTCATGTAGGTCTTAATTCCAGTGCTCCTCGCAGGTAGGTCTTGATTCCAGTGCTCCTCGCTGGTAGGTCTTGATTCCAGTGTTCCTGGAATGTAGGTGTTGATTCCAGTGCTCCTCGCAGGTAGATCTTTATTCCAGTGTTCCTGGCATGTAGGTCTTGATTCCAATGCTCTTCGCAGGTAGGTCTTGATTCCAGTGTTCCTGGCATGTAGGTCTTGATTCCAGTGCTCCTCGAAGGTAGATCTTGATTCCAGTGTTCCTAGCATGCAGGTCTTGATTCCAGTGCTCCTCGCAGGTAGGTCTTGATTCTAGTTCTCCTCGCAGGTAGGTCTTGATTCCAGTGCTCCTCGCAGATAGGTCTTGATTCCAGAGTTCCTTGCATGTAGGTTTTAATTCCAGTGCTCCTCGCAGGTAGGCCTTGATTCCAGTGCTCCTGGCATGTAAGTCTTGATTCCGGTGCTCCTCGCAAATAGGTCTTGATTCCAGTGCTTTTCACTGGTAGGTCTTGATTCCAGTGTTCCTGGCATTTAGGTCTAAATTCCAGTGCTCCTCGCAGGTAGGTCTTTATTCCAGTGCTTTTCGCAGGTAGGTCTTGATTCCAGTGTACCTGGCATGTAGGTCTTAATTCTAGTGCTCCTCGCAGGTAGGTCTTGATTCCAGTGCTCCTCGCAGTAGGTCTTGATTCCAGTGCTCCTCGCTGGTAGGTATTGATTCCAGTGTTCCTGGCAGGTAGGTCTTGATTCCAGTGTTCCTGGCATGTAGGTCTTGATTCCAGTGCCACTCGCAGGTAGGTCTTGATTCCAGTGTTCCTGGCAGGTAGGTCTTGATTCCAGTGCTCCTCGCAGGAAGGTCTTGATTCCAGTGCTCCTCGCAGGTAGGGTTTGAATCCAATGCTCCTCGCAGGTAGGTCTTCATTCGAATGCTCTTCGCAGGAAGGTCTTGATTCCGGTGCTCCTCGCAGGTAGGTCTTAATTCCAGTGCTCCTCGCAGGTAGGTCTTGATTCCAGTGCTCCTCGCAGGTAGGTCTTGATTTCAGTGTTCCTGGCATGTAGGTTTTGATTCCAATGGTCCTCGCAGGTAGGTCTTGATTCCATTGCTCCTCGCATGTAGGTCTTGATTCCAGTGCTCCTCGCAGGTAGGTCTTGATTCCAGTGTTCCTGGCATGTAGGTCTTGATTCCAGTGCTCCTCGCAGGTAGGTTTTGATTACAGTGTTCGTGGCATGTAGGTCTTGATTCCAATGCTCCTAGCAGGTAGGTCTTGATTCCAGTGCTCCTCGGTGGTAGGTCTTGATTCCAGTGTTCCTGGCATGTAGGTCTTGATTCCAGTGCTCCTCGCAGGTAGGTCTTGATTCCAGCCTTCCTGGCGTGTAGGTCTTGACTCCAGTGCTCCTCGCAGGTAGGTCTTGATTCCAGTGCTCCTCGCAGGTAGATATTGATTCCAATGGTCCTCGCAGGTAGGTCTTGATTCCATTGCTCCTCGCATGTAGGTCTTGATTCCAGTGCTCCTCGCAGGTAGGTCTTGATTCCAGTGTTCCTGGCATGTAGGTCTTGATTCCAGTGCTCCTCACAGGTAGGTCTTGATTCCAGTGCTCCTCGCTGGTAGGTCTTGATTCCAGTGTTCCTGTCATGTAGGTCTTAATTCCAGTGCTCCTCGCAGGTAGGTCTTGATTCCAGTGCTCCTCGCTGGTAGGTCTTGATTCCAGTGTTCCGGGCATGTAGGTGTTGATTCCAGTGCTCCTCGCAGGTAGATCTTTATTCCAGTGTTCCTGGCATGTAGGTCTTGATTCCAATGCTCTTCGCAGGAAGGTCTTGATTCCGGTGCTCCTCGCAGGTAGGTCTTGATTCCAGTTCTCCTCGCAGGTAGGTCTTGATTCCAGTGCTCCTCGCAGGTAGGTCTTGATTCCAGTGTTCCTGGCATGAAGGTCTTAATTCCAGTGCTCCTCGCAGGTAGGTCTTGATTCCAGTGCTCCTCGCAGGTAGGTCTTGATTTCAGTGTTCCTGGCATGTAGGTTTTGATTCCAGTGCTCCTCGCAGGTAGGTCTTGATTCCAGTGGTCCTCGCAGGTAGGTCTTGATTCCAGTGTTCCTGGCATGTAGGTCTTGATTCCAGTGCTCCTCCCAGGTAGGTCTTGATTCCAGTGCTCCTCGCTGGTAGGTCTTGATTCCAGTGTTCCTGTCATGTAGGTCTTAATTC
The DNA here is from genome assembly GCF_038502225.1 of Cherax quadricarinatus. NCBI lineage: Eukaryota > Metazoa > Arthropoda > Malacostraca > Decapoda > Parastacidae > Cherax > Cherax quadricarinatus. The sequence continues at coordinate 9,470,051 of NC_091300.1, read as the reverse complement.
CAGTGCTCCTCGCAGGTAGGTCTTGATTCCAGTGCTCCTCGCTGGTAGGTCTTGATTCCAGTGTTCCTGGCATGTAGGTGTTGATTCCAGTGCTCCTCGCAGGTAGATCTTTATTCCAGTGTTCCTGGCATGTAGGTCTTGATTCCAATGCTCTTCGCAGGAAGGTCTTGATTCCGGTGCTCCTCGCAGGTAGGTCTTGATTCCAGTTCTCCTCGCAGGTAGGTCTTGATTCCAGTGCTCCTCGCAGGTAGGTCCTGTTTCCAGTGTTCCTGGCATGAAGGTCTTAATTCCAGTGCTCCTCGAAGGTAGGTCTTGATTCCAGTGCTCCTCGCTGGTAGGTCTTGATTACAGTGTTCCTGGCATGTAGGTGTTGATTCCAGTGCTCCTCGCAGGTAGATCTTTATTCCAGTGTTCCTGGCATGTAGGTCTTGATTCCAATGCTCTTCGCAGGAAGGTCTTGATTCCGGTGCTCCTCGCAGGTAGGTCTTGATTCCAGTTCTCCTCGCAGGTAGGTCTTGATTCCAGTGCTCCTCGCAGGTAGGTCCTGTTTCCAGTGTTCCTGGCATGAAGGTCTTAATTCCAGTGCTCCTCGCAGGTAGGTCTTGATTCCAGTGCTCCTCGCAGGTAGGTCTTGATTTCAGTGTTCCTGGCATGTAGGTTTTGATTCCAGTGCTCCTCGCTGGTAGGTCTTGATTCCAGTGTTCCTGTCATGTAGGTCTTAATTCCAGTGCTCCTCGCAGGTAGGTCTTGATTCCAGTGCTCCTCGCTGGTAGGTCTTGATTCCAATGTTCCTGGCATGTAGGTGTTGATTTCAGTGCTCCTCGCAGGTAGATCTTTATTCCAGTGTTCCTGGCATGTAGGTCTTGATTCCAATGCTCTTCGCAGGTAGGTCTTGATTCCAGTGTTCCTGGCATGTAGGTCTTGATTCCAGTGCTCCTCGCAGGTAGATCTTGATTCCAGTGTTCCTAGCATGCAGGTCTTGATTCCAGTGCTCCTCGCAGGTAGGTCTTGATTCTAGTTCTCCTCGCAGGTAGGTCTTGATTCCAGTGCTCCTCGCAGATAGGTCTTGATTCCAGAGTTCCTTGCATGTAGGTCTTAATTCCAGTGCTCCTCGCAGGTAGGCCTTGATTCCAGTGCTCCTGGCATGTAAGTCTTGATTCCGGTGCTCCTCGCAGGTAGGTCTTGATTCCAGTGCTCCTCACTGGTAGGTCTTGATTCCAGTGTACCTGGCATGTAGGTCTTAATTCTAGTGCTCCTCGCAGGTAGGTCTTGATTCCAGTGCTCCTCGCAGTAGGTCTTGATTCCAGTGCTCCTCGCTGGTAGGTATTGATTCCAGTGTTCCTGGCAGGTAGGTCTTGATTCCAGTGTTCCTGGCATGTAGGTCTTGATTCCAGTGCCACTCGCAGGTAGGTCTTGATTCCAGTGTTCCTGGCAGGTAGGTCTTGATTGCAGTGCTCCTCGCAGGAAGGTCTTGATTCCAGTGCTCCTCGCAGGTAGGGCTTGAATCCAATGCTCCTCGCAGGTAGGTCTTCATTCCAATGCTCTTCGCAGGAAGGTCTTGATTCCGGTGCTCCTCGCAGGTAGGTCTTAATTCCAGTGCTCCTCGCAGGTAGGTCTTGATTCCAGTGCTCCTCGCTGGTAGGTCTTCATTTCAGTGTTCCTGGCATGTAGGTTTTAATTCCAATGGTCCTCGCAGGTAGGTCTTGATTCCATTGCTCCTCGCATGTAGGTCTTGATTCCAGTGCTCCTCGCAGGTAGGTCTTGATTCCAGTGTTCCTGGCATGTAGGTCTTGATTCCAGTGCTCCTCGCAGGTAGGTTTTGATTACAGTGTTCGTGGCATGTAGGTCTTGATTCCAGTGCTCCTAGCAGGTAGGTCTTGATTCCATTGCTCCTCGGTGGTAGGTCTTGATTCCAGTGTTCCTGGCATGTAGGTCTTGATTCCAGGTCTACTCGCAGGTAGGTCATGATTCCAGTCTTCCTGGCGTGTAGGTCTTGACTCCAGTGCTCCTCGCAGGTAGGTCTTGATTCCAGTGCTCCTCGCAGGTAGATATTGATTCCAATGGTCCTCGCAGGTAGGTCTTGATTCCATTGCTCCTCGCATGTAGGTCTTGATTCCAGTGCTCCTCGCAGGTAGGTCTTGATTCCAGTGTTCCTGGCATGTAGGTCTTCATTCCAGTGCTCCTCGCAGGTAGGTCTTGATTCCAGTGCTTTTCGCTGGTAGGTCTTGATACCAGTGTTCCTGTCATGTAGGTCTTAATTCCAGTGCTCCTCGCAGGTAGGTCTTGATTCCAGTGTTCCTGGCATGTAGGTGTTGATTCCAGTGCTCCTCGCAGGTAGATCTTTATTCCACTGTTCCTGGCATGTAGGTCTTGATTCCAATGCTCCTCGCAGGAAGGTCTTGATTCCGGTGCTCCTCGCAGGTAGGTCTTGATTCCAGTTCTCCTCGCAGGTAGGTCTTGATTCCAGTGCTCCTCGCAGGTAGGTCTTGATTCCAGTGTTCCTGGCATGAAGGTCTTAATTCCAGTGCTCCTCGCAGGTAGGTCTTGATTCCAGTGCTCCTCGCAGGTAGGTCTTGATTTCAGTGTTCCTGGCATGTAGGTTTTGATTCCAGTGCTCCTTGCAGGTAGGTCTTGATTCCAGTGCTCCTCGCAGGTAGATATTGATTCCAATGGTCCTCGTAGGTAAGTCTTGATTCCATTGCTCCTCGCATGTAGGTCTTGATTCCAGTGCTCCTCGCAGGTAGGTCTTGATTCCAGTGTTCCTGGCATGTAGGTCTTGATTCCAGTGCTCCTGGCACGTAAGTCTTGATTCCGGTGCTCCTCGCAGGTAGGTCTTGATTCCAGTGCTCCTCACTGGTAGGTCTTGATTCCAATGTTCCTGGCATGTAGGTCTAAATTCCAGTGCTCCTCGCAGGTAGGTCTTTATTCCAGTGCTTTTCGCAGGTAGGTCTTGATTCCAGTGTACCTGGTATGTAGGTCTTAATTCTAGTGCTCCTCGCAGGTAGGTCTTGATTCCAGTGCTCCTCGCAGTAGGTCTTGATTCCAGTGCTCCTCGCTGGTAGGTCTTGATTTCAGTGTTCCTGGCATGTAGGTCTTGATTCCAGTGCTCCTCGCAGGTAGGTTTTGATTACAGTGTTCGTGGCATGTAGGTCTTGATTCCAGTGCTCCTAGCAGGTAGGTCTTGATTCCAGTGCTCCTCGGTGGTAGGTCTTGATTCCTGTGTTCCTGGCATGTAGGTCTTGATTCCAGTGCTCCTCGCGGGTAGGTCTTGATTCCAGCCTTCCTGGCGTGTAGGTCTTGACTCCAGTGCTCCTCGCAGGTAGGTCTTGATTCCAGTGCTCCTCGCAGGTAGATATTGATTCCAATGGTCCTCGCAGGTAGGTCTTGATTCCATTGCTCCTCGCATGTAGGTCTTGATTCCAGTGCTCCTCGCAGGTAGGTCTTGATTCCAGTGTTCCTGGCATGTAGGTCTTGATTCCAGTGCTCCTCGCAGGTAGGTCTTGATTCCAGTGCTCCTCGCTGGTAGGTCTTGATTCCAGTGTTCCTGTCATGTAGGTCTTAATTCCAGTGCTCTTCGCAGGTAGGTCTTGATTCCAGTGCTCCTCGCTGGTAGGTCTTGATTTCAGTGTTCCTGGCATGTAGGTGTTGATTCCAGTGCTCCTCGCAGGTAGATCTTTATTCCAGTGTTCCTGGCATGTAGGTCTTGATTCCAATGCTCTTCGGAGGAAGGTCTTGATTCCGGTGCTCCTCGCAGGTAGGTCTTGATTCCAGTTCTCCTCGCAGGTAGGTCTTGATTCCAGTGCTCCTCGCAGGTAGGTCCTGTTTCCAGTGTTCCTGGCATGAAGGTCTTAATTCCAGTGCTCCTCGCAGGTAGGTCTTGATTTCAGTGTTCCTGGCATGTAGGTTTTGATTCCAGTGCTCCTCGCTGCTAGGTCTTGATTCCAGTGTTCCTGTCATGTAGGTCTTAATTCCAGTGCTCCTCGCAGGTAGGTCTTGATTCCAGTGCTCCTCGCTGGTAGGTCTTGATTCCAGTGTTCCTGGAATGTAGGTGTTGATTCCAGTGCTCCTCGCAGGTAGATCTTTATTCCAGTGTTCCTGGCATGTAGGTCTTGATTCCAATGCTCTTCGCAGGTAGGTCTTGATTCCAGTGTTCCTGGCATGTAGGTCTTGATTCCAGTGCTCCTCGAAGGTAGATCTTGATTCCAGTGTTCCTAGCATGCAGGTCTTGATTCCAGTGCTCCTCGCAGGTAGGTCTTGATTCTAGTTCTCCTCGCAGGTAGGTCTTGATTCCAGTGCTCCTCGCAGATAGGTCTTGATTCCAGAGTTCCTTGCATGTAGGTTTTAATTCCAGTGCTCCTCGCAGGTAGGCCTTGATTCCAGTGCTCCTGGCATGTAAGTCTTGATTCCGGTGCTCCTCGCAAATAGGTCTTGATTCCAGTGCTTTTCACTGGTAGGTCTTGATTCCAGTGTTCCTGGCATTTAGGTCTAAATTCCAGTGCTCCTCGCAGGTAGGTCTTTATTCCAGTGCTTTTCGCAGGTAGGTCTTGATTCCAGTGTACCTGGCATGTAGGTCTTAATTCTAGTGCTCCTCGCAGGTAGGTCTTGATTCCAGTGCTCCTCGCAGTAGGTCTTGATTCCAGTGCTCCTCGCTGGTAGGTATTGATTCCAGTGTTCCTGGCAGGTAGGTCTTGATTCCAGTGTTCCTGGCATGTAGGTCTTGATTCCAGTGCCACTCGCAGGTAGGTCTTGATTCCAGTGTTCCTGGCAGGTAGGTCTTGATTCCAGTGCTCCTCGCAGGAAGGTCTTGATTCCAGTGCTCCTCGCAGGTAGGGTTTGAATCCAATGCTCCTCGCAGGTAGGTCTTCATTCGAATGCTCTTCGCAGGAAGGTCTTGATTCCGGTGCTCCTCGCAGGTAGGTCTTAATTCCAGTGCTCCTCGCAGGTAGGTCTTGATTCCAGTGCTCCTCGCAGGTAGGTCTTGATTTCAGTGTTCCTGGCATGTAGGTTTTCATTCCAATGGTCCTCGCAGGTAGGTCTTGATTCCATTGCTCCTCGCATGTAGGTCTTGATTCCAGTGCTCCTCGCAGGTAGGTCTTGATTCCAGTGTTCCTGGCATGTAGGTCTTGATTCCAGTGCTCCTCGCAGGTAGGTTTTGATTACAGTGTTCGTGGCATGTAGGTCTTGATTCCAGTGCTCCTAGCAGGAAGGTCTTGATTCCAGTGCTCCTCTGTGGTAGGTCTTGATTCCAGTGTTCCTGGCATGTAGGTCTTGATTCCAGTGCTCCTCGCAGGTAGGTCTTGATTCCAGCCTTCCTGGCGTGTAGGTCTTGACTCCAGTGCTCCTCGCAGGTAGGTCTTGATTCCAGTGCTCCTCGCAGGTAGATATTGATTCCAATGGTCCTCGCAGGTAGGTCTTGATTCCATTGCTCCTCGCATGTAGGTCTTGATTCCAGTGCTCCTCGCAGGTAGGTCTTGATTCCAGTGTTCCTGGCATGTAGGTCTTGATTCCAGTGCTCCTCACAGGTAGGTCTTGATTCCAGTGCTCCTCGCTGGTAGGTCTTGATTCCAGTGTTCCTGTCATGTAGGTCTTAATTCCAGTGCTCCTCGCAGGTAGGTCTTGATTCCAGTGCTCCTCGCTGGTAGGTCTTGATTCCAGTGTTCCGGGCATGTAGGTGTTGATTCCAGTGCTCCTCGCAGGTAGATCTTTATTCCAGTGTTCCTGGCATGTAGGTCTTGATTCCAATGCTCTTCGCAGGAAGGTCTTGATTCCGGTGCTCCTCGCAGGTAGGTCTTGATTCCAGTTCTCCTCGCAGGTAGGTCTTGATTCCAGTGCTCCTCGCAGGTAGGTCTTGATTCCAGTGTTCCTGGCATGAAGGTCTTAATTCCAGTGCTCCTCGCAGGTAGGTCTTGATTCCAGTGCTCCTCGCAGGTAGGTCTTGATTTCAGTGTTCCTGGCATGTAGGTTTTGATTCCAGTGCTCCTCGCAGGTAGGTCTTGATTCCAGTGCTCCTCGCAGGTAGATATTGATTCCAATGGTCCTCGTAGGTAAGTCTTGATTCCATTGCTCCTCGCATGTAGGTCTTGATTCCAGTGCTCCTCGCAGGTAGGTCTTGATTCCAGTGTTCCTGGCATGTAGGTCTTGATTCCAGTGCTCCTCGCAGGTAGGTTTTGATTACAGTGTTCGTGGCATGTAGGTCTTGATTCCAGTGCTCCTAGCAGGTAGGTATTGATTCCAGTGCTTCTCGCTGGTAGGTCTTGATTCCAGTGTTCTTGGCATGTAGGTCTTGATACCAGTGCTCCTCTCAGGTAGGTCTTGATTCCAGTCTTCCTGGCGTGTAGGTCTTGACTCCAGTGCTCCTCGCAGGTAGGTCTTGATTCCAGTGCTCCTCGCAGGTAGATATTGATTCCAATGGTCCTCGCAGGTAGGTCTTGATTCCATTCCTCCTCGCATGTAGGTCTTGATTCCAGTGCTCCTCGCAGGTAGGTCTTGATTCCAGTGTTCCTGGCATATAGGTCTTGATTCCAGTGCTCCTCGCAGGTAGGTCTTGATTCCAGTGCTCCTCGCTGGTAGGTCTTGATTCCAGTGTTCCTGTCATGTAGGTCTTAATTCCAGTGCTCCTCGCAGGTAGGTCTTGATTCCAGTGCTCCTCGCTGGTAGGTCTTGATTCCAGTGTTCTTGGCATGTAGGTGTTGATTCCAGTGCTCCTCGCAGGTAGATCTTTATTCCAGTGTTCCTGGCATGTAGGTCTTGATTCCAATGCTCTTCGCAGGAAGGTCTTGATTCCGGTGCTCCTCGCAGGTAGGTCTTGATTCCAGTTCTCCTCGCAGGTAGGTCTTGATTCCAGTGCTCCTCGCAGGTAGGTCTTGATTCCAGTGTTCCTGGCATGAAGGTCTTAATTCCAGTGCTCCTCGCAGGTAGGTCTTGATTCCAGTGCTCCTCGCAGGTAGGTCTTGATTTCAGTGTTCCTGGCATGTAGGTTTTGATTCCAGTGCTCCTCGCAGGTAGGTCTTGATTCCAGTGCTCCTCGCAGGTAGATATTGATTCCAATGGTCCTCGTAGGTAAGTCTTGATTCCATTGCTCCTCGCATGTAGGTCTTGATTCCAGTGCTCCTTGCAGGTAGGTCTTGATTCCAGTGTTCCTGGCATGTAGGTCTTGATTCCAGTGCTCCTCGCAGGTAGGTTTTGATTACAGTGTTCGTGGCATGTAGGTCTTGATTCCAGTGCTCCTAGCAGGTAGGTCTTGATTCCAGTGCTTCTCGCTGGTAGGTCTTGATTCCAGTGTTCTTGGCATGTAGGTCTTGATTCCAGTGCTCCTAGCAGGTAGGTATTGATTCCAGTGCTTCTCGCTGGTAGGTCTTGATTCCAGTGTTCTTGGCATGTAGGTCTTGATTCCAGTGCTCCTCGCAGGTAGGTCTTGATTCCAGTGTTCCTGGCATGTAGGTCTTGATTCCAGTGCTCCTCGCAGGTAGGTTTTGATTACAGTGTTCGTGGCATGTAGGTCTTGACTCCAGTGCTCCTCGCAGGTAGGTCTTGATTCCAGTGCTCCTCGCAGGTAGGTCTTGATTACAGTGTTCCTGGCATGTAGATCTTAATTCCAGTGCTCCTCGCTGGTAGGTCTTGATTCCGGCGCTCCTCCCAGGCAGGTCTTGATTCCTGTACTCCTCGCAGGTAGGTATTGATTCCGTTGCTCCTCGCAGGAAGGTCTTGATTCCAGTGCTCCCCTCAGGTAGGTCTTGATTCCAGTGCTTTTCGCTGGTAGGTCTTGATTCCAGTGTTCCTGGCATGTAGGTCTTAATTCCAGTGCTCCTCGCAGGTAGGTCTTGATTCCAGTGCTCCTCGCAGGTAGGTCTTGATTCCAGTGTTCCTGGCATGTAGGTCTTGATTCCAGTGCTCCTCGCAGGTAGGTCTTGATTCCAGTGCTCCTCGCAGGTAGGTATTGATTCCAGTGCTCCTCGCAGGTAGGTCCTGATTCCAGTGCTCC